>NC_139951.1:18356225-18648725 GCF_963454915.1 Gymnoscopelus microlampas | reverse complement strand
TTTTATAAAGCAAATATTTTTATGAGCAAAACAAAAATGGTGGATAGCTGATTTCATAACTTGACACTGAAAGGTGGATGCTTATCTACATTCAGTGTTTTTACTCTGCAATGTTTCAATGGAACCACTGCCCTACACTGAAATCCTGCGCAAATGTAACCAAATGGACCCTTACCGCTCCCATTTGTTTACAATTATGCACAGTTAATGAGGGTCTGTTATGAGGTCTGTGTTGTCTGGCTCCAGATTTCGGCAACGACCGCAACTGTGAGGAGAAGCTGTGCCAGCACACGTGCCTGAACCTCAACGGTACAGGCTTCATCTGCTCCTGCAACCCTGGATACAAAGTGGACCCAGACAGCACCTACAGTTGCCTAGGTACGCATGCACGCGTGCGTGCGCACACACACACACACACATGCACGCATCGCACACAACATTCACAAGCCTGTGTCCACACAAAACTTTGCACACACAAACACACACACACACACACACATACATACACATACACATGCACACGCACACACACACACACACACACACACACACACACCGAGAAATACCCATACAGTATACAGAGCAGGGGTGTTTGCCCATGCTGCACACCCAACCAGATATGCACACGATCAATATTTAATATAGTTTTTTAACGACTGCATCCGTTCCTATCTCTTCCATTTATGAAACTGTCCCTCTTCAAACCCAACTGAAAATAAAATAGGCTTTTATTAGCTTGCCTGAAAATACCTCCTGAGGGAACGCAGATAAAAGCATGTCATTCGTTGTGAAAAGTGGTATCGAGGCCTCCAGGACACCAAACAACACTGAAATGGTTTTATTTCACAGAAAAGTACAGATAACACTAAAATGTTTAAAGAGTTGACGATGACTCATAGAGTACTTATAATAATCTATCAATGTAATTATTTTTATTTGTAAAAAATAAGGTTATATAAGGTCAAATTATGTAACACAGCCATGTCTCTTCCAAGATTAAAAATTCAAGATTGTAGTGTTGCATCTTATATATGATTACAAAATAGTCAAATTCAACATTATGGCAACATGAATAAGCAATAACAAAGAAATAATAAATAATAGCAGCAATAGTAAAACAAATATAACATGTACAGTACATTGGTCATAGCAGAAAGTTTCTACATTGGTCATATACATTAGTCATAGCTTGCCATGTTTGAAGGAGCTGTGTGTTTGGCTCGTACTTCTAAATGTTGTCCATACTGTATGTGTACTGTATGTGTATGTGAGCACTGCAGTGGTAAGTAGCCATGGGAACCAACTGTTCCCGAGCTACAGTATGTGGCCCATAGGTCAAAAGCCTATCTCCTGTTTCCTTAGCGCGGCTTAGGCAGCTTTATGTACAAGTAGGCTACACCCCCGACGCTAGTATGTCACAGGGGCTTACCCCCAATCCAACCCTTGATGCTGAGGGCCAAGCAGGGAGGTGTTGGGTACCGTGTTCTTAATAGTCTTTGGTATTGTATGACTCGGCCGGGTATTGAACTCTGACATTTCAATCTCAGGGTTGTTACACTAACCACAAGGCCACTGAGCTGCACTGTGCTGTACATGTGTATAAATATTATTTTTACATGCATACTACAGTACATGTGTATGTGCATTGACATTATGTGCATGTGTTTTCTGTGTGCACTTATGCAAAGTATCATGTGCCAGTGTGCGTTGTATGTTTAAACGTCCTATTCTAGCACAGACGAAGGTCCTATGACCGAAACGTTTGCTACCTTTTTTGCACCCATCACTTTGAGCACAGAGAACTTTATGAGCATGTTAAAATGAAAAGAAAAACTATTATCTTCACTGTCTAAGGAGTCTTCCTTAACCCATTAAGACCTGAGGCCGATTCTACAAATGTCTTCCAAATCCTAACAGTTTTTTTGTCAGTGGTGCTCAAACCTTTTCATGTCAAGGACCCCCAAAATGATATGTATTTGGCTAAAAAAAAGTTCAGGGACCCCCAGAAGCAAAGATTTGAGTTAAAAATGTTTGCTTAAAGATATACAAGCTCGTAGCACGGCATTCGGTGCCGCGCTATGAGCTTGTATATCTGATATTTTTGAAAAGCCAAAGAAATCTAAAATGACACAGATGCGTTCCTGGCTTTAATGGGTTAAAAAAAAAAATCTGCCAGTTTTTCTAAAATGCCTTCATTCCACCATCTCTTTGCAGACATTAATGAGTGTGAGGTGTATGGAACCTGCCCCCAGGCATGTAAGAACAGGAAGGGTGGCTATGACTGCGAGTGTGCTCCTGGGTACCGCTCCGTGGGAGCCGGCGCCATGTGTGAGGCTGAAGGTGAGATGTTTTACACCACTGTCACTCTGGCTTCTGAACTGTCAGTGTGTCTCAGTGGAATCACTTATGCCCTTTATCAGGGGTCTTCAACGTTTTTTCAGGCCAAGGACCCCTTAGCTGAGAGAGAGATGAAACAGGGGCCCACAGTACATATCGGATTCATGTTAAATGTGTGTTTTAAGACATTGAACCACTTAAACCCTCAATACTTTGTATTGACCGTTGGCTCGGTATTTGGTCTGCTCTTTTTTCCCTGCACACCAAACCCCTTCACGCGTTATGCGCTTGTAGATCGGCTATTTTCGGCTTATGTTCCCCCCAGAATAGGGATGCGAGGGTTCAAGTGGTTAATGTAAAAATAAAAAAATAAAATCCCTATCACATATCATGTGCATGTGTTTTATGTGTGCAATATTCTTTGTTAGCCCCCTAAAATGTAATAAAATAATTATAATAGTAATAAGGTTGAACATTATCGTTATCATGTCCGTTGTTGTTAGCCCCATGTCTTGTGGAAGTAAACCACTACCTGATAACCGTCGGCCTTGTTGTCCCTCAGGGTCCGTTCCCCTGCTGCTGCTGCCGGAGAACGTCCGTATCCGGAGGTTCAACCTGCAGACGGAGGCCTACCACGACTTCCTCAAGGAGGAGGAGCGCGTCATGGCTCTGGACTATGACTGGGATCACAACAACACTGGACTCAGTGAGGCACACACACACACAAACACACATGATACACATGATACGCACATGCGTACACAGACACACATACTGAAAGACATGGAATAAAGACAGTGAACTCTAAGGTTCAGTTCAATTTAGTGTAGCCTTTCCAGTGAGCAACAAGTTCAATAGCAGCACCCTGGCTGTTTGACCTGAATGGAACAGAATAGTATTTCATATCATTGGTAACACATGTGTTTAACCTACTACTTAATGTCACAGTGGCTGCTGTGCAAAAGGTCTAATGGGAAGAAAGAATGCACAATATATAAAGTTAATACACATGTCTACAGACTGGATACATGATCACATATCCGCCCATCACATACTACTTACAAAAAAGACAACTGGCTCCTCACTTTGAAAAGACAATCTTTCAACAATAATAAGAGAAGTTGATAAAGAACTAAAGAGAACATGGCTAATGATGCCCATATTTGACTAGGTATGGTGTACTTCACTGTGGCTGGTAAGGACTCGATACCGGGTGCCATTAAGAGGGCATACTTACCAACAGTGGATGATGGCAGCAACAACATCGGTGCTGCCGTTGACCTTGGCATCAAGTACATCACCAGCCCAGATGGAATTGCAGTAGACTGGGTGGGCAGGTGAGGTGGCAGTGGCAGCTTTTGCAGCAGCCTACTAGTTTTCTTTTCCCCTTTTATGCGTATTTCCTTTTGTTTACAGTTATGTTCATGTCTTGGTAAACCGTTCAGAAAAACTAATTTAATTGCATTGTAATGTGATTTTAATTAATTGCACAAAATAAAAACATGATGCTAATTAAAGAACTCCAGGTGATATCTGTCTGTGGCTGTCTTCATCACAAAGTAATGACTTTTTAATTACCCTTATTTTTTAGATAATTAAATGATGAATGAATATCAGATTCCCCACACTGAACATACTGTACAGTACGGCAAAATTAAATTAACTGTGTTGCTCTTGCATTGCGTTTATAGGTTTGTAATTCCTCTGCCAACAGGAACCTATACTGGGCAGACTCCAGGGTGAAGAGGTTAGAGGTGGCCATGTTGGACGGGCGCTACAGGAAACACTTGGTCAAAACCGATCTGGGCCACCCCTCGGCCGTGGCCGTCAACCCACGCCTGGGGTGAGAAGAAAATGTTTTTTCCACAGCTGCTGATATACCCTGGAATTTTGAGACAGTGTTTCAGACAGTTGAAACTTAGAGAACTTCAATCAATTTATGGGATACTGTTAAAACCTCCAACAAAGCACAGTACTTCTTTTTACAGTTCTTCTAGCTTTAATATTTTATTTGATGGTTGTTATCAGTTGTTTAAATATTTATCCGTACCACACTGCCTCTTCTAATAATTCAAAAAAAGACAATCAAAAAGCTGGAAGAAAGGTCATGATATTTCTACAATTTAAAGTTTGGGGACAACTCAAAAGTTTATATTTACAGAGCAGTAATGTTTTTCTCCTAAGATAGAAATTCAGCAGTTAGTGCAACTGAATAGTGTTTGCAACCTTAAAATCACATTAAAATAATGTTACATTGTCAATTCTGTAGGTCATCTTATTGTGTATTTCCTGCATTTATTACTGGCATAGCCACTGCAAATTAGGCATTTCATTTCTAATATGTAAATAACTATTTAAAACCAGTGCCTCACAAAATCCATTTCAATTTTCAAGGTTCACTTTATTTGTCATTTACATGCTTGCACTTTAAACGAAAATCGTACTCAGGATCATAATTATCAATAAATAAAAAATAAGCATAAAATCCTAAAGTGCAGTGAATTGAAACTGAGCAGCATATTAAAAACAGTAGCATCCAACATTTATCAAAACAAGATAACATGACATCCCTCCATCTTTCCTCACTCCATCCTTCGTTTTCTCCAGCATGCTGTACTGGGCAGACCGCGGCAAGGTAGCCAGGATCGAGTACTCTTGGCTGGATGGCCAGCAGAGGAAAGTGCTTGTGGCTGAGGGCCTGGGCTGGCCCACTGGCCTGTCAATCGACTACACCAACGAAAATAGGCTTTACTGGTCCGACTCTAAGGAGAGCCGCATTGAGTCTGTGTTGCCTTCAGGAGAAGACAGAAGGACTGCTGTATACATAGGTAAGAGGGAGCTGGAAGGACACAGTAAAAAGGCAATACTGTATGTATGGGAATAGAAGCACGAATGGTGTTTTAACTGCAAAAAATGACAAGCTTAACAAGTGATTATTATTACTTGCATTCAGATTTTATTCTTTCAAGATGTTGTGATCAAATGATCTTATTGTAAATTTGATAACTTGCCTAGAATATCTTAAAAGAAGCCTTTTTTTTTTACTTTTTCCCCCTAAAATAAACCCTGCTATTTTTTACCTTGTCTAGATGTACGGAACCCCTTCAGTGTCAGTGTGTTCGAGGACCATGTTTATTGGAGCACCCAGGAGAAGGGGGAGGTGTTCCGGCAGGACAAGTTTGGCCGCGGCACCAAGACCAAGCTGCTCACCGCCGGGCCCTGGCTTACACAGATATCAGTCTACCAGCAGCAGAGATACAACTCCATAGCCAGTTAGTTATGCACACAGACAACACACACACGCACGCATGCAGGGGCGGCCTTAATGATCTGGGGGCCCGTTTCAAGAGCTCATATGGGGGCCCCATATGCACCCCCCCCCAAAAAAAAAAAAAAAAAAAAAAAAGTTTTTTTTTTTTTGATTAAAAAAAAAATTGTGGACTGAAGTTGGTTTGCTTCCACAATCCATAGTGATGCATTTTCGAACTAAATTAATTAGGCTATCTGCACTTCCACCATGGACAGACAGCTAAAACAACTCACTCACATGATTCACTTGAGCTGAGCCCTGATTCAATCAGATCTACATCATCTTCTTGTATGAAATTCTTGGACGTCGGCCAGCCACAGGCGGGCCCCGGACTGGGATGCGAGTAAAAAAATATATTAAAATTTTTTTTTTTTTTTTTTGGGGGGGGGGGCCCCTGAGGTTGGGGGCCCGTTTCAATTGAAACGGGTGAAACATAGGAAAGGCCGCCACTGCACGCATGCACACACGCACGCCATGACACACCACGCAGAGTGTAGCATGTGCTCGTAAGCATGCAAAACACCAAGGGCCTATTGGCATGCATAAGCATGCACACATCGTAGTCATATCATTGTCTTTAACCCATTTAGACCTGAGGTCGATTCTAAAAAAGCCTCCTAAATCCTGACCTAAGTTTTCTGAAAAACTTCAAATATGTATTCATTTTTTATTTTTTTTAATAAGTTGCTATATGCTGTACATAGCAACAACAACCCCAAAAGGGGTTCCCGTCTTGAAAAGTATAATTAGAAATAGGGGTTCCCGCCACAAATGGATTAATGTGCGTATCGTGTTCCATTTTACATTTGCATTTTCTTTAACTACCTGAGCCCAAATGTATACTTCGCTGTGAAAATAGCCCACAACGCGTGACAGTGTGACATGTTGACAGCTTGTAGATCAGCTAATTTCTTTATTTTGGAACATTTTTGCCAGAAATGACATTCCCAAAACAGGGGTGCCAGGTTGAAAGTGGTTAGCGACTTAAACCCTATCCTGAGTTGACTGGGACTTCTTTCCCAGTCCCCAGGACTTTTTTTTCCCTTTTCAGTTTACCAGAAAGAGCAGATCTACAAGTTCACAACGCGTTGCAACACGACACGTTGTGAGCTTTCAGATCTGCTCTTTTTGCCGAATGTTCGTCTCAGAATAGGTACGCTGCGGTTCATGTGTTTACGACACTCAACAAAACAATGATCAGGATCTAACCCACTGTCATTTTAGATTTTAGCCTTGGCTATTAAAACATAGCAGATATACAAGCTCACAGCGCGTCACTTCGTGCCGTGCTGCGAGCTTGTACATCTGCTATTTTTGAACATTTTTGAAAATTCTTGAAAGCGTTTGAAAAACGTTGAATTATTTTGAACTAAGAAAAAGTGTGAGAACTACAGATTTAGAAGGCATTTGTAGAATCGGCCTCAGGTCTTAGCGGGCTAAACACGCTGTCACTACCTTCTCTCCATCCAGTGACGAGCCCATGTAAAGGCACCTGCAGTCACCTGTGTTTGCTCCGACCCGGAGGATACACCTGTGCCTGTCCTGAGGGCACCAGCATGGTCTCTGGCAGCAACACGGAATGTGATGCCGGTGAGAAACGTATTTTGTCTTATAATCTTACTCTGTGTACGTCTGTGGAGAAGGAAAACAAATTAAATATTGACGATGAATTCTGTTCACCTGTTCAGGGTTTGACCCGCCCCCCACTATGCCTCCACCGTGCCAGTGTCAAAACGGTGGAACCTGCTACTTTGACGACAATAAGGCTCTCTGCAAGTAAGTAAACACACGCATGAATGCATTAACATGCACACGCACACGCACACACACACAAGCAGATGCAGATATGGTAGCTAGTAAAGCTCTGGCCAACATTTGCATTGTATTGTTTCTCAGGTGCTCTCCAGAATGGAGGGGAGACTACTGTGAGATAAATGTATTCCACACAATCGCATCATCAGGTACAATTATTGTCAATTATAATGTCATGTCATGTCAATTATAATGTCTTTTACTAGTGGTAAGAGGATGACATCTTGTCTTTCCCTGCACACACGCATGCATGCACACACACACGCACGCACATTCAAACACGCTTCCTTGCCTCCTCTCTGTCCATCAGTGGGAATAGCAATCGGTGTGTCAGTTTTGATCGTGGCTCTCCTTGGTGGCCTGGTGTACGTTGCTCACAAGAAGCCTAAAATGCTGGAGACGCTACGGAGCAAGGTGCCAACTATGCCCTCCATGCCGTCCATGCCCTCCATGCCGTCCATGCCCTCCATGCCCTCCATGCCATCCATGCCATCCATGCCCACCCTGCCCAGCTTCAGGTGAGAGTGAGAAAACAGACACTCAGTGGCTGATGCTGTTCTGCATTCAGCATTATGCTTCAGGATGAATACCACAGTATAAAAACTATTATTATTATTATATTATTATAAAAAATATATTATTATTATCATCGTCATCATTAATGTGACTATTAAGGCATATCTGCTTGTCTGAGATAGAACAGCAAAGAGAGAAAGGAAGGAGAGAGACAGGATAACATACTGTACTTTTGGTCCAAAGCCAGGAATTGTATCCATTAAATTGCAATTATCTAGTTGAGCCAATTCAACATTTTATTGAATTTCAATGATGTTCCGTTCCACCTGTGTCACATACTGTATGTGTTCTGTTTTCAGAAAAGCTCAGTCTCCAAATGGATCGGAAACAACCGCAAGTGATATGAGACCAAATGCTGAACCAGTTAGTGGCACTGGTGCACCTCACCGCTTAATCAACTATAGGAGCAAACATTTCAAATCTAATACAGACCTGTCCAATAACACATTCATACATTTTCTATTGGTGAAGAAACATGTAACTGGAGCAAATCGATTTCACTGCCAACTACAAGAATGCAAGATTTAAATGTTTAATAATCCCACTAGAAACACCTCTCCATTCTCCAACAACATTCACCATGCTTTATTTAGTTTTTCTCTTTACCAATTCAGTGAGATTAATAAATGGACAGCAGCTGAAGGTAATATTAATTGTTGGTATATTTCACACAAGCATGGATAACTGCTTGCACAGAGAAACTCCTGAATGAAACAAACACATAGTATGTTATTACCTTTAGTGTATATCCATGATAAGCTAAGTCTCCTTTCTGTCATTCTCAATTGGCGTAGTGTGTCACTGAATCAACGGTTGCTACGTGGTTGCTACCCTGTCACGTTCAACAATGTGATTGGCCCCTGAAATGTGTTTCTCAATTACATACACAATTACATACACATTACATATTTGAGACAAACTGAACTTTTTGACACTCTCCTCGCCTGCTCCACCCCGCCATCAAGCCAACAATCCTTTGCACGGGATTGACGCCTGCTTCCATATAAAATGATTGGGAAGGGTTAAACCCTACAGTATATACTTTGTGGCCCGCTCTTTTTTTCCCTCTACACCAAATTTCTTCGCCAGAAATAGCTGATCTACAAGCTCACAACCCATTGCGTTGTGACGCATTGTGAGCTTACAGAGCTCCTATTTTTGCCTAATGTTTGCCCCAGATTAGGGACGCTAGGGTTCATGTGATTACAAAATCGCCTTGCTCCACCTACAGTGTATCTGCACCGTAAGCGCTGTACCGAAACATTTTTTACAGGCTGATTTCTCTTACATTACATTGCATCTTGATAAATATATATTTGAATATATTTCCGCCCTAATCTTCTTTGGACAACTCCATGTCTTTAATTTACTCATTCAGGTGCCTTGTTTGAATGTATCCATGGTGGAGACCGAGGCAAAGAGTTTTGAGAACCCAGCATACGATTACGACAGCGCAGAGCCCCCAGCTCCCAGCAGTGTGGAGACTACGGTGACGGTTCCTGATGGATCAGTCAAGGTCAATAGAATTACATTCACTGCTCCTTGTTGCACTGAATTCATTTGAAACTCTCCTTTACAGCATCAACCTCGTAGATTTGTGAATCACTTTCACCTTTATGCTGAATTCACACCAACAAGCGGACTTTCACTGCTGCATTCTGAGAAAGCGGCAAGGTTCAATGCATTGTCTATTTCAATAAAGTAGAGATCGTTTTGATGCAAACAATATGTTTTATTGAATAAAATATAAAACATTTTGGCGATTTAGACCCGATTAACATATAGCGTATAAGATTCGCTTTTAATAGGGAGAGAACCCCCCTGGAGTCTTATGCTGGTGGTGGCACTGGCAGTGCAGATGAACCTCCTTCCTTCTCAACTCTAGAAGACAATTGAGATTTTAACAAGGTGGCGTTGGGGATGGAGATCATTTGCTCGTCGCTTGCTGAAAAGAGAATGACAGGATCAGAGGCAGTGATGTTTAAAGACGGAGCCCAATCGCTTAATTGGCTGACTGCAGATTGCCAGATTACGATTGGCTGGTAAAGCTCACACCTCAAGCTGTGAATTAAGGAGAATTCCCAGCAAGAAAGATAAAAGCGTGAGAAAAGAGATCTTCCTTATTGAACTTACGCTTAGAGCTACATGTAGAGGAGTGACTGCTGCTTTCCCCACCGTAACAGGGGGAAGCCAGCAAAAAGAAGAGCGCCAAAAGTTGAGAAAAGTTTGACTTTGACCTTCGAGACAGAGCGGCAAGCCGTGATTGAGCAACTACATGGCCTATTTCTTACCTAAAATGTACTGTATACATTGTTTACAAACAAGCTGCAAGAGACGAGCATCGAACGTCTGTACTTCTCCTCCCTGTCTTTGAGCTCTGCCTGCCGGGGAGTGGGGACAGCTACTCGATTTGATCTACTTGGAGCGCTGGAGCTCTCGCTACGAGGGTTTCACTCATACCTCGGTCACCCATTTTATTCCATTAGTGAATGTCCAACCTGTAAACATTCACTTGCAGCTGCATGCTGTTGTCAATTCAGCGTATGGCTTTATTGTGTTAACATAGCAGTTAGTTACAGACACACTGTTTGAAGAGCTCAATGAGTTGAAGTTTGGTTCTCAACGTATATTTTCTTCCTACTAGGGAGAAAACACAGATTCCGAGGTGAACATTAAGAATCCCTTATATGCAGATGAGGTTCAAGTTGTGGCAGAGCCCATCGGGAGTGTAGCCGCACCTGTCACCATTGTCAGCATCGAGGTTCGTTTCATAAACATCAAAGGGCTCATTTCCCATTTCAACATTGACCAGACATTCCCACATGCGGAGCTGACAATGACCCTGAGGTTTGATTTGATATACCTTTTAACTGTTCTCAATTCTCTTATCTGGTGGCCATTTTAGGTGCCCTTTGACAACCCAGCATATGGCGATGATGACATCGCCCCTGAGCAACCACCTGCCATGGAACAACAGGTAGTCATGGAGACAACACAGTCCATTCTGAATCACGATTCACTCATTTTAAAAAGGTAGTGGATCAGCCATCAGAACCCCCGTGATCTACGCCATTTGATTGGTTGAGGGGAGCACCCAAAATTACAGTTTTTCGTACCAATGCTGTCTGACGGCTGAATATCCACTGCCTTCTACAAAAAAAGGATTTCCTCAAGTGTATATACTGTATATTATTTCATTAACTGCCCACACAATACCAGGAGTTGTTACTAAAAGATGCGTGGGAGAAACTGCCATTTTGGTTTCACAGACAAGGAATCTTGCCAAAAGACAAGGAATCTTCTGTAGAAAATACATAGACTCAGGGTGGGGGGACTGTGGCTTCAATTCAATTTCCTCTCTTTACACATACCGTATACGACAGTTTTACACCAAACGTGTGAGGAAATTGGAGTTGGAAGCACTTCATTCCATCTTTAATCCTTTTAAATTGCTTTCCCTGCCAGTTTGAACCCATGCCAGATGACAGTCCCGCTGACACGATGATAAACCCCCTGTACCTGGTGAGTACAGAAGCACAGCAGGAAAGCTACAGTGAATATTTCAACAGATAACCTGCATGGCTAGCCCCCCCGCCCCCCCCCCAAGCTGTTTATTATTCTGTGCTGCTTGAAGGGAGGAATTTCATTCATATTCACAGATCTATAAAGGTCCTGTGCAACGTGCTTGTTGGGTTAAACAAAACTCTGGTGACTACACGAGTCTTAACACCATCATTTGTCAATTAAAAAAAATTAATTATCCAAGAACAAGATTTCATGGTTAACCATTATATACTTTGTGTATATCAGATTTAAAAGCTTCTAGATCTGCTAAATTATGCAGAATGTTCGCCTATGACATGCCCAGAATAGGGACGTTAGGGTTCACGTGCTTGATTGAAAGATTAACAATTTGGAAATGCGTCTTGTGTTGATAGCATGTATTTTACAGTTGTTTCCAACACATTACAGCATGATAACAATACATTAAAATCGTCCAACAGGACTCCACACAGACCCTGGCTCCAGCAGGTTCACCTGATCTGACACCAGGACTAACATTAGACCTCACCTCTCTACAGCAGGACGAAGACTCATTCAGTTTAATTTGAAGGTGTAGCCATTCTAACATATTCTGTATCAACGTATCTGTGGCTTAGCTAATATAGTACTAACATCAGCAGGTTTAGTATCCATAAGCATTCACAACACTGCTGTGTGTTTTGGGTGAAATTGTCAAATGCCATCATATAATGATGGCCCCAGCATCTCTTTGAAAGATATTATTCATGCTCCTTATTGTAATGTATTCTGATGAAGTGGGTGTTGTGATTTAGAATCGCTGTCCTCTAGGAGGTGGTGACTAAATTACCATTCTCTGAGCTCAGAGAACAACATGACACCAAAGTCTATTAAACACACGCACAGAATATACAGTATACCTTTGCACAAGCCATAATACGTGACAGTGAGTTACCGTATGTGTGAGTCATGACTGAAACAGAAGTAGGCAAGATAGGACAGAAATAGGAATAGATAGAAAACATGATGATTTAGCAAGTAGGTGACAGTTGTACTTCAGTTACACCCTGTGTACACGTGGGCCTGCAGTATCCTGATAAAGAGCACATGGCATCAGAAACACATACGTATCTATATACTTAGGATTGAGTTAGTATAATTAACTATTATGCTTACACAGTTTAAGAGGGATTAAGTATAGTTGTGAGATTATGTACAGATACTGGGATATGGGTCAAGTCTCATGCATATTACATCAGTTACCAGTAGGGTATATCTCTGTCTGAGAGAGAGAAACATTAGCCATACATTTTAGCCATTGTGTACTACATCCTATGGTTGTTAATATCTTTTAGTGACAGTTACGAGACTGAATACATGATATAGCAGAATACGTATCCTATCAGGGTTTTACAACTAATTTGCCAAATGTTTTGTAAAGACCTAACAATCTCTTTAATTGTGTGTATTTAAAATAAATTGTAAATTATTGTTATGGTTCATTAAATGTTTTTTTGTTTTAATGTATATTTTAAATTGTAGAAATCGTAGTGTGTTCAATAAAATTTCAATGACTGCAAATTAGTTGGCCTGCAATATATGCTATTCAGAGAACATGAAGTGGAAAGTGTGTAGGCCGAGCCGCTGGTATTAAACACTTAATTTCATTAAGCAAATAGCATTGCCCTGTTCACATTCACCTTCCTCTCTCTCTCTCTCTCTCTCTCTCTCTGCCTCCATATATGCCTCCTTCCCTTGTGCAAAGGTACGGTAGGCTACACATGTCAAAGAGATCTGTTGATAGTCAGTATTAATCCACTCTCATCACCACAGATAGGACACTGATCCCCGTTAGTAAGTGACCCAGTGAACTTGGCTGAAATTCTGTCACCAATTTAATTTCATGATCAGCGTGATGATGATCACAGAGCAAAGACAATGATGTCAGTGCTTCCATACTCTCTCTCCTCTTTCGTCCCTTCTCGTCTCCTCTCCTCTCCTGTCCCCTCTTCTCACACCATGATACATGTCTCATCACATCAAGGCCTCTTCTCAGCACATTTACCACAACTAGGGCACAGGGAGAGAGAGGGAAAGAGCCCACTTCTACTAGATATATCCCTGCTTCTTGATAGGGAGAGAGAGCCCACAACTAGATACTATTCGCTATATATACATCCCTTCTTGGTAGGTAGATAAGACGCAGATAAGAGGATGGAGAACCTACCCGTTTATATGATGTTTTCGCATAGTAGTGTATATTTGTCTGTCATTAAATGTTTCGATGAATTGAGTACAAAGGACCCCAATGGAAACAAGCCTATAGTACTTTCTTGGGTTTAAAATCCTATTAACAGACCTATTGAACTGTGCTTGTCTTTGCAAAATGTTAATAAAGCATTCAATCAATCAATCAGAATGCAAGACAGAGAGAGAGGGGGGATATGACTGTATGGTCAAAGATTAATCATAAACGTGTCAGTAGCCCCACCCCCCTCCCCAAATATGTTGGTTTATCAAATCCCAAATTCCAATATTGATAGATAGGTAGGAAAGCTTAATTAACGACAAAAAACAACAACAATAAACAACCATAATAATAATTAATAATAATAATAATAACAACATAATTGTGTCCCCTTTAGGTGTTGTAGGGTATTTCTGTCAGGTACATTTCCACACACCTGAAACTCAGTCCCTGCATTTACCCCATCCTAAAACTACAGGGTGTCGCTTGCCAAAACGAACCGCGACGACGCGTCTTTAACTCTGTTTAAATCTGTTCTTTTTGGCAATAAGCGACACACACACACCTTTGTACTACGGAGCATAAATTATAGTCGCAGGTCGCAGCCAGCCAGTCTTTACACAGCGAGACAGAGATTGGAAAGAGGCGGGGCTAACATATATCTGTATGTGTGTGTTTGTGCTGTGGTGGTGTGTAGCTGTAGCTCAGCGTGGAGAGAGGCTGACTGATTGAATGACTGAATGAATGAATGAATGAATGAATGAAAGAAAGAAAGAATGACTGACAGAGAGGGGGAAGGGGAGATTGACCGAGACAGCCAAAGATATGAACGCGGATTTCTGCGACGGGGAGAGCGAACCCTAATAGCCCATGAAACAACGGGGGAACGCCAAGGTAAAGCATAGAGAGAGAGAGAGAGAGGGGGAGAGAGAGAAGAAAGAAAGACAACGAGACGCAGCTATAGCAGGGAGTCGCCACCAGAGGCGCCAGGAGCAGCAGCAGCAGGTCCACAGGGACGCACAGACTGCCTGGCTGCCAGCAGAACAGCACCAGCACACAGGAGCGTGGTGAAGAAGGTAAGGATGGATGCTCTGGTTGTGTTTTGTTGTTGTTGATTCATGATAAATAAACCCTGCACCCTGTGTCAGACAGTCAGTCAGCAGGGGAGAGAGGTGTGTGTGTGTGTGTGTGTGTGTGTGTGTGTGTGTGTGTGTGTGTGTGTGTGTGTGTGTTGTGCGCGCGCGCGCCTGCGTGCGTGCGTGCGTGTGTGAGAGAGGGAGAGAGTCAACAGAGGAATCTCCTGAATGATGCCAGATGAAAAGACAGAATGCACATCAATGTTTATTTTCCTTCATGTATATGGCTTGCATATGATTTTTTTTCTCATGGCATTTTGGCTTGTGTGCTTTAAATGTTACATGAGCTTATATGATGTGCATCATGCATGCACCTGCCAGTACTACTGCTGTATGCAGCAAATGCCAGTTCAGATGCTTGATCATGTAAGTAATAGATGTACAGTGTTTTGATTAACACATGTAACTCCAGTCGTGGCATTCAACAAGTGCAGGCGAAGGAATGTGAGTTAAATTAAAATTTCGAATCATGCGAATTGGATCGTGTGTGTCACTTAAAATCAAATTGTCTTTAGTTTCTAACACGATTAATATGAATGAGCAGGTCTGTGACACTCTCAGAATCCTCTGTGACCTCCCACAGTGAGAGGTGGCCTGTATGAGGCTGGTCGGTGGTCATGCTTAAGTGCAGAGCAGCTACAGAGCCTTGTTTTATGGAGGTGACACCATGAAGCGCACTGGAGGCTGAAGGTGGCTTTATAGCTTTGGCTGTTTTATTGGATGGCAGGACTGATGGAGGAGATCGTATGCAGCAAAGGACCCGCGTGGATCAAAGACCCAAGGCAGAAGCTGAAACCTACAGTACACTGTAAAATTATGAGTGTTCCTTTAACTCTGAGAGTATATAAATGGAACCAGCTGGACCCAGATTGAAGATTTGGGGTCCAGGGAGAGTTTCAAGTGTCAACATTTACCCGAGTTAAATCAATCTGGGAACCCATTCATTTCATAAAAACAAGAACTTGTCCTTTAAAAAAACAACTCTTGAGAGATTTAGGTTTAGATTAATGCCAGCTTTTGGGTTAGATTTTGTAGGATTCCCCATCACACCTGCTATCGTATGCTTCCTTTTTCCTCATCACCCTGCAATGTGTTTTGTGACAAATCATCACAATTCACAAACAATTACGGTGAGAAAATTGTGGTGACTTCTTAGAAATGATGCACAACTGAGTTTGATTTAGAGCAGGGGTCTTCAACAGGGGGTCCGGGACCCCTAGGGGGTCCTCAGAGCTAATATAGGGGTCCGCCAAATCTTTCTGTGATAGGATATTTTTTTTTTTTACATTAACCACTTTAACATTAGCCAAAAATAGCAGATCTACAAGCTCAAAACGCCTTGCGCTGCGAGGCGTTGAGAGCCTGTAGATCGGCTATTTTTGGCAAAGAGGCTATATGTAGGTGTAGAGGGAGAAAAGAGCAGACTAAAGTAAAACATCTGAAAAAACAATTTTATACAATATAGAGTAGGGGGTCCCTGCTTCATCTCTCTCTCAACTAGGGGGTCCTTGGCCTGAAAACGTTGAGGACCCCTGATTTAGAGCGATGGAGCTAAAGCTGCTTCGGACCGATCCATTCACACTTATCCAAGCTCACGAGGAACCTACCAGTGTCTGCTCAATCTTTAGTTATGGCTGATAAGGTTGTCTACTCCACAAACCATCTGGGCAGTTAGCCAGCTATAATAGTCTGGAGGAGGCGCTGCTGTATTCTAGAAGCATCATAGTTGGCCACTAAAATACAGATTTGGCAGATGATTTATGACGATGTGCCAGATGGCGTGGTCCCCTGTGGTCACGAGCCAGAATGAATCTGTTAACGTCACAAATGGAGTGTAGTCTCCGCTCTCCACACAGCCTGCTGCTTCTGAGGACCATGGTACAGGTGTTTTGAGGTAATGTTCCTCTAAGCCTAATTTATGCTCCGTAGTGCTCTTAGCCGGAAAATAAGTTATTTTTGGCAAGTGACACCGCCGTGCTATCGAGTATAAATTAAGCTTAAGCCTCTTATACGCTGTCTGGCTTCTGACTTTTATGGTTTCTTTTTCATTTCTTTTCGCTTTCCATCACTGCATTTCTTTCATCCCTTTAGCCCACATGAAATCTATAATGAAATCCTACAAGTTAGGCTGCATCATAGTTAAAGTTCTGTTTGAATACATGGTTCTGCAGAATTGACATTTTTGTCTTTGAGATAGCATTTTGGTATGTTGAGATAAACTGAATTTTGGAAAGAGGAGCCTGGAATAGAGTGTAATTAAATCACTAATACCTAATCTTCCTGGAGAGCCAGTCCTCTGCCGGTCTCCAGTTCTACCATTTGCATTCGCATATTCACACTATTATGAAGAGTTCAAAGTAAAAACATTATACACATGAATTGTTATTGATGTTTCCATAGATTATCTGAAGACGTTTGTAGGGTACATGCTTGGCATGAAAACTGCCATATCCACACATTTTTAGTACAGGTCAGACCAGACATGTGGGTGGCACTGTGGGTGGTAGATGGTATCACAGTTAATATCACGCTCCAGCACACACACACACACACACACACACACACACACACAGACACGCACGGACACAGTGGCAAAGTCGCATGCATACAGGTTAGTGGACAGATGGCAATGGCTGTGTGTGCACATGACCTTCCTCTTGTCTCTCTTTCCCCTGGGCTTGGTGTGGCAGAGAACGAGGCTGACAAAAGCAAAACAGGTGTTGTGTTGTTGCCTATATATCGGATCACACTGGCATTCTGTCAGTATGATCAAACACGGCATGACTTACTGCGTTGCACAATTTGCCTTTGTGATGCATCAACATGACAGAATATGACAAACAAGAAACAATCCACAATTGCCAACAGTCCATCTTGAGGAACGTTATTAGAGCACCTAGTCGCCTACGACTTTCTTTTGTTTATTTTTACTGGGGAAACTCAGAGCATATTTCCATTGAATACAAGGGGGTGGGGTTCCTCACAATTAGGACTTTATTTCTCAGTGTTTTCCTCCAGATGCCTATGTCACATGTTTGAGGGGAAAATAGTCTATTCACAATTGTGTGAAAATTAGATAAGAAAAAGAAAAAAAATGTGTGTTTGTTTGGGGGGGGGGGTGGATCTTTGAGATCCTGAACTAAAGAAAACTGCCAGAAAAAATGAGAGGTGCGAAAGGGTAAAAACTGCCAATATCTGTGTGAATGGAGTGGACCAGTCCTTAGCCTCCTTTCCATCATTGGTGCGTTGTATTCTGATCTATTCTAGACAGTCTAGTAATCTAATCCAGCATTGTGTTAATTGAAATCCTCAGCGATGCGCGGCGGTCCATAAGCCAGTGTGGTCTTTGGATCACGGAGACCAGATGACGCCGTGAGCATTCTCATATCCTTCACCATATGGTCAGTGTAAATCCAGGGTGTTCAGATGACAGCTTCACTGACGAGAGAGAGAGAGACCACTCTAAGCTTTTCTCAGCCATGTGTAATTAGAGATGGAGAGTGTTGGAGGCAGGAGACGAGAGAGAGAGAGAGAGAGAGAGAGCAAGGGGTTCATGAACACGGGTCAAGCGGCCAGCCAGGCAGGACCGCTAAATGTAAACATGGAGGGACAGAGAGAGGATAGGAGAGAGAATGAAGCAAACAGCTAACAACGTTGTTGTTTCTTCACCTATAATAAACAGCAATGTTATTGGCTGACCCAAATTGTGTCAGTAGAGCATGACAAGGAAGGAGGGAAACAGAAAAGAGAGAGTCGATGAAATTCTGTTAATTACTTAGCAAGATGTCTCACTGAGTTAATTATCCCACCCATAATGTGCTGTAGCATGCTAATGACAATAGTCTAATCTGTTTATACATATCCTATGGGCCCTTTCTTGCCCCTTATGCCTAAACCTTTGGGCATTTTTTACTATTTAGAAAAACATTTTAGAATAGTGAAAATAGCTGATCTACATCGACATGTTGTGAGCTTGTAGATCAGCTATTTGAACTATTATAAAATGTTTGTATGAATAGTAATACAAAAAAAGAAGCCAATTTTAGGCATTAGGGGTAAGGCAAGATGGGGCCCATGTTTCTTTCACATTGTGCATCCGTCCAAATTCCGGAGTGCAAAATCTGTGACTTTCCATCGTAATGATACTGTGCCACCCCATACATGTCGTGATGATGACATACACACTGTGGTTTGATTCTCGAGGAAGCATTTGATTCAGTTTATTTAGCATGAAAATAAACGTGCAATGTTAGCACAGTGTGACAGTTATTTTGGGTCAAAGTTATGTTATCGTTGTGTTATTCAGCACATATCGGAGCAGGCTAGATGTGTTTTTGTTTGAGTTGTTGCTGTGGGAGGCATCAAGGCAATGTGTGCCATCAATCAGCATTCTGAAGCACAGACGGATGGATCATAACTTGGCCATGGCTGCAACCTGGGCCACACACCAGCACAGCCATGTGCTTCAATATTTTATACTGGTTGTCAAGGTATCAACATGATGAGTCGACTTGCCGTTTTGGAGGTTGCCATTAAATACGAGCCAAAATGAAAAACATGTTTTTCACACTTTTAGAGCATATCTGTGGTTAAAAGACTAAACAATTGATGCCAAAGAAATATATATATATATTTTAAATATCAAACATCCAATCTTAATTACTTCCTGTCAAACAAAAACGTAACGGACTAACTAAAATATCAAAATGTTTGACCAAACACCTCAATATCAATATTTATATATTTTTTTCTTTTTGATTATTTTTTTTTTTATTTAAGAAAAATTGCAAAAATAGCAATGTACAAGCTCACGCATAACCTTTGACTGTACTACCTGTACTGTTAACTCATTCACTGCCTCTGACGTAATTGACGTAATTAACCAATACTGCCACTAACGTAAAAAACGTGTTTTTTTTTTTTAAATTTGACCCAAAGACCAAGGAGATATGATTTTTCGAAGATCTAGACTCCCATCCACTTCCTTGTTAACTTAAAACTTAAAAAATCTGTATCTCGGCTCCTGAGTACTTTTTTTTTTCAATGAAAAATCTCTGGCAGTGGGCAAACGCGGAAAGCAATAATTGTGCCAGTGAATGAGTTACCAATTGTGTTAATAAAGTATTCAATCAATCAAAAACAAGCTTGTGAGCTTGTAGATCACTATAGAAAGTGTAAAATAAGGTTTACGTGATTCAAAACCAAGAAAGGACAGCACTAATATGATATATTACTATATCCCAAATCTCTGACAATGTATTTCACCGTATTGATATATCGATATACTGCCCATCCCTTCCTAAATATGCCATATGAGTCCTCAACACAAGGTCATCATCACTGGTGGTCAGAAAAAGTCCGTTTTACATCTGTGCTGCAACTATTCATGTATAATGTATTCCAGGCTTTTATCCACATGAACCTGCAGTGAGTAGTAGAGTCTCAGTGTACAGTTTGTCCAGACACATGGACACACACTCTGGCTCTGAGTGTGTGACGTTTTAGATAAAACAGATGTAACCACTGTAACCACCAGGCCTCTCTCTGCCATCCTAACGTATGGCTTTAGTGTGTATGGAGAAGATGAAGTGAAAGGTATCGTCCTATCCCACAGATTAAACATGAACGTCCTCGATGGGTTTATGTCGTGCGCTTACGTTTGTGTCTCTAGGTATAGTTGATATTAATCTGCCAGGGAAAGGATGACTGTTGGATGACAGATCTGATTGCTCAGTCGCCACGGACACAAGGAGGAGATTTGCTACTGGTGGTGACCCGTTGCTATCAGCTGCTAAGCTCTTAAATCTGTTGATATTAGATAATGGGGTGGATACACTGTGTTAGAGTGTTTGTGTACAATACAATACAGTGCAGTGCCTACCTTCACATAAAGTTTACAGTCTCCATCTCCAGCTTACACACGCACGCACGCAGGCACACACGCATGCAACTGGTAAGTCATTACTCTCCTGTAGTTATGCATGTGGTCGTGCTCCAAATGGCATATTGCCCCTCCACCCACACAGACAGCTGTTCCCAGAGCAGCTGCAACAACAGGTATATGCACAGCAGGTCACAAAAAATACAGCATATGATCCAAAAGTGTAGCTTCTAGATTATTCTATTAATTGAAAAAGTAATTGATGCAATAATCTGTCAGTAAATAATCGATCGTTGCAGTCCTACTATAGTGAACAGGGAACGCTTAAATAGCCTTGACGCTTTGAAATGTACTGTGTGGACTAAATAATACTGCATATCTGTGTCCTGACAGTGATCATGTGGTACTTGTAATTGATTTAGATTTGGATCTCTTATCTCCAGGGGGTAATCTTCCATTAGTTTAAAACAAAACATATTAAGAGAGAGAGATTAGAGTGAAGGGAAATTAATAACAATTATCTGCCCTTGTGCACTTATTTCCTTTTTTCTTTTTTGTATGATTTTTTCTCTTTCATTGTTTTAAAGTCAGGTGTCACGTGTTCATATATACTGGTCATAAATCTGATTTGCTGTTCAGTATAAATTATTTGTTTTTGTATTGATAATCAATCAAGACCACAATATAAATTTTCATTTCTGTGCACATTGTCATTAGAAAGTCTGGTCTTCATCAATATGTTATTTACTGTGTAGATGATCATTGTGTACGCTTTTACATTATATTGATTTTATATTGAAGGCGGCAACACATTTGTCCTTAGTATTCAATATCCTGACCCGTATGACAAGACTATGAATGAAAGAAAATCCAATACAGTCAATCACTCTCATCTCTAATCCATGGCTTCTTCTTCTTCTTTTCCTTTCGGCTGTTCCCTTCAGGGGTCGCCACAGCGAATCATCTGCCTCCATCTCACCCTGTCCTCTGTCTCCTCTTCTCTCACTCCAACTAACTTCATGTCCTCTTTCACTCCATCCATACATCTCCTCTTTGGTCTTCCTCTAGGCCTCCTGCTTGGCAGTTCCAACCTCAGCATCCTTCTACTGATATACTCATTATCCCTCCTCTGCACATTAACCACAGTCTGGCCTCTCTGGATTTATCTCCAAAACATCTTAACATGCGCTGTCCCTCAGGCTCTGATGTACTCGTTCCTGATCCTATCCATCCTCCTTGTTACTCCCAGAGAGAACTTCAACCTTTTAGTCTCTGCTACCTCCAGCTCTGCTTCCTGTCTTTTCCTCAGTGCGACTGTCTCTAAAGTAAACCACACAATACAGCTGGTCTCTCCACCGTCTTGTACACCTTTCCTTTCATTCTTTCTGATACATCCATGGCTATTAACCACTATATACTTCGTCGTATGACGCATAGTGAGAATCGCCAATCTACAAGCTCGAAACGCATTGGATCGTGACACATTGTGAGCTTGTAGATCTGCTATTTTGGAAAAGTTATACACCTATGTCCAAAATAGGGACGCCAAGGTTATGGTTCATGTAATATAACAGTGTCAACAAACGTTCAGGGGTAGGCTCCTATTGGACAGAATGGTCAGGATTATCAGTCCCCACATTTTCAGCTTCTCGACACAAAACAATCTTTTTTTTAGATTAAAATCTGTGTCTCTTGCTTCAGCTGTGAGAGAAACCATTACCTATCTTTAATTATGTTGAGAGACTTCAGCAGTGTAAAGGCCTTGTTTCTGCTATCTGTCGTATGGCGGTGTCGCGCCGAAAATAGCTGATCCACAAGCTCACAACACGTCGCATCCGCGCCGTGTTGTGAGCTTGTGGATCAGCTATTTTTGCTGCACAGCACCGTCGTGTGAGGCTTAATGAGGCAGATTCATCACTGCCACTGGCTGGTTGACCAGTGACCTCTGAAATTGTAGATCCAGCTTTAAGTTGTTTAAATGAGGAATGATATCGTCTCTGTCGGTTGAAGATCTGCACTTTTTTTTTTGTACTATTTTAGAATGAAAATCGTATTAAAATATTGACCATTTATGAAGGTTTATCCCAAATAGGGACACCAGGGCTATTGAGGTTAAACAGCTATTGTAATATACACATGGGATGCATAGTAAGTGCTACCAGATTGTTTTAGAATTGCGTTATCAATATATAATTTCCTGTTCACTGTTTGTGTGTTTTTTCACAGCCTTGTCATAACCGAGGACAGGAGCAGCGGGAGGAGAGGAGTTGTCATCTTTGTCCCCCACCCCCATGTTCCTCCCATCTGGTCCCTTCAGCTCACTGTAAATGATTGAAGCCATGCCCATACTGTCTGCAAGCACAGGTAAAGTCAAATACCATGTCCAATCCAACGTTTGTTTAGCCTCTCTGCATTATAAATATGGGTGTATATACATGATTCATGTATTACAACAACAATCATGCATAATTGAGATGTTTCTAGACTGTGTGTATGATTAGTAATGAGTGTTTACAGTGGGCAGGAGATGTATATATGGCACCATCGAGGGAATGCTGCTTCCGTATGAGCTCCCGCTTTCAATTCTGTTGTTTTCTTCTGGCCATGTTGATATCTGACCTATTTTTCTGTTTCTTTGGTTTTGTATTTCTTTCCACATTTCTTGAAACTGCAAGTGAGTTGTGTGTTGAGTGTCGAGAAATGTGATGTCTCTCCGGGACTCAAACTAGTGAAAATAGCTGATCTACAAGCTCACAATGCACATTGTGAGCATTGTGTTCACAATTATATTTTTTATGAAATTCTTTGAAAAATAATATTATTTATTAAAAATAAAATAAATAAATAATAATATAAAATTCTTTGTAGGACTCAAGGGTAAAGGGATATTTACTCAGTCGCAACCCATAAAAATGGGTCTGCGACCCACAAATGGGTCCTGACCCAAGCATGCATTGTGAGTTTCTTAGTTGGCTTGGCCACCACGAGCCTTCAGAACAGCTTCATTACACCTTGTCTTAAACTGTATACTGTCTCTGGTACTCTACTGGAGGGATTGAACATGCACCATTCTAACAAAAGATATTCCTTCATTTGGTGTTTTGATGATGGTAGTGAAGAGCGCTGTCTAGCGCACGTCTAACGTGTTTCTCAACATTTTTCATATCAAGGACAGCCAAATGTATATGTATTTTTTGGGCCGCAGACCCCCATCTGAAAATATTTGTGTCAGGGATCCCCAGAAGAGAAGAATTATTTAAAAAAAAATCTAATTCAAAGTGAAGGATGACTCATCTCGCTTTTTTTCCACATCTGTACACCATTGCCTAAGATTTTTCAGCAATGAACTCTCAAATATACATCTGTCTTTGTAATGAGGGGTTTATATGCAATGCACTCTCTGGTTTGATCTCCCTTCCCACTTGCCCCCCCCCCCCCCCCATTCTTCCTCCCCCTCTTCTTACTATGGAAATAACGTTGCGATGGGAACAATGTACGAAAGTGAATTTCATCCACTTTTTTACCTTGTAAACCTGTGATACAATACAATAAACCTGATTCTGATTCTGCCTGCAACCCTACTATAACATCCCTCTCTATTTAGTTGTTGATGGACTGTTCTTGCTGACACAGTCTGATCACGTCCCGCTTTGACATCCTCAGTCAACCAAGGAAGAGTTGCTCTTCTGTTTGTCCTTATCATACTAATGCACAAGCGTCACGATCATTGAATGTGTGCTTTTGACCACAATTTCTATTTACTGATGTCTTTCCCACAGATCGAAATGCAGATGTCACTTTAGTCATTACTCCTATTGAACCAGTTGAGCAGTCTTTGTGACTGAAGGCTGAAGCTCCTGCCATCCACGCCCCAATAATGAACCGGCATTCATATTCATTTAGATAATTTTCCTCTTGACAAGTTGATCCAAAAATCGAAGTCAACCAGGCCTGCTTAGCATTTTCATGCATGATAGGGCGACCACAGCTGAATGGGTAGAAAGGCCACCTGGGAAATGGAAGGTCCCAGGTTCGATTCCCGGTGCCGGGACAAATACATATCATTTTGCCGCGCTATGAGCTTGTATATCTGCTGTTTTTTCCCTTTTTTCTCTCTCGTAAACCTTTTTTTTAGATGTGTTGCAGCACTTGAGATTTGTTTTAAATGTAAAGTGCAATATAAATAAAATGTATTATTATTATTATCGTAGGTCTTCATGAGACTCTGGCTCTGCTCACCTCTCAGCTGCACCCTGATGCTAACCACAAAGAGGACCTGGTCTTCCTCAAGGATGTCTTCAGTGAGAAGAGCCTCGGTTATCTCATGAAGGTACAAGCGTCTATTTATTATATTGTCTGTCGGGCAGAAACATCTGTTTCATCTCCATGTTTCAACTTTTTATGTTTGTCTTATTTGTCGTATTGAAAATAGAAGATCTATTTAGATCCGGTCAATGGAATTTTTCTATTGACAAGAACTGTAGAGGGCGCAGCGGAGTAACTAAAAAATGTTTTCTTTCCGGTGAAAAAAATGACATTTTGGCCAAAAGTGTTTTTTTTTTTTACTACAGACGAGAGGCTATGCAGCCTGTGGTGCGAGCGCAAAGGCTCGAAAGTCCCATAGCCTTAAGGGGAACTCCTTCAAGGTTATGAATCAGAGCTAGGGTGTCTGGGACATACCACTAGGTTTAAATAGGCTATGAGACATTTTGACTGCTCCACTCCTTGTACTCTCTGTTCAAAGATGACTTTTAGATGTTTGTCATTACAGACACAAACCTTAAGAAGATGTATACATAATAAAAGAAATGACACCCAGTGTGAAGTGGGCGGTGTCTTGCTAGCTAATCACAAATTTAACAGTGGTCATCACAGTGATGGAAGTGATTCACTTAAAAAAAAACATAAATGTGTTTTTTTAAGTGTGCGTGCGTATTTATAGGGCTATGCACATGTGTCATGTGTTTCTAGCCAATCACAGGCCTGAATAGAGTCATGGTGGCCAATCACGGTGCAGGGTTAGGGGGGTACACTGGTGGCCAATCACAGCGCAGGGTTGGGGGGGTGCAATTTGGATCTATGTCCAAACCTCACATATAGGGGTAGTTGCACCGCACAAAAATCACAACCCATTGTCCTCAACATATGGTGCTTAATTAAAAATGTATGTGCAATGTCTATGCTTTCATGTACAATATATGGCTTGCATATGATATGAATATATATTTTCCTCATGACATTTTGTGTGTGTGTGTGTGTGTGTGTGTGTGTGTGTGTGTGTGTGTGTGTGTGTGTGTGTGTGTGTGTGTGTGTGTGTGTGTGTGTGTGTGTGTGTGTGTGTGTGTGTGTGTGTGTGTGTGTGTGTGTGTGTGTGTGTGTGTGTGTGTGCGCGCGCGCGGCGCATGGTGTTTCTGTTGGATCACAGATCCATGAGAAGCTAAAGCAGTATGAGAAGCAGAGTCCCACACCGGTTCTACACAGCGCCTCCTGCCTAGTGGAAGATGTAAGTGCATGAATGTAACAACATGAATATAAATAAAACATTCCAATTTATTTTTATGGAATTTGAGACGCGTTGATTGACATCGACGCAAACATAATTTTACTGAATTATTTTACTATTTTAGAAAAGTAGAACTTCATTAGAAAATGTGTTATGCTTATTGTATACACATGTACCATTTGTGTGATGCTGATGCTCCAACCACCAGCTGGCAGAGGAGCTCCAGAGTGGACCAATGGAAGACGATGAGAGAGAACTGCTGCTGCTGCTGAGTACACCTCACCTCAAGGTACTGCTCAGTGCGGACACACATTAACACCAATGTGATGAAAAGAAAATGATCCTCCAAGTCAATGGTTCTCGAGCTTTTTGGGCGTCAACACCCCCTCTCCCTGATTTCTGAATTAGTTTTGCTTAGAAAACCATAACTAGCATAATGATGCTATGAATGAATGCTAACTCACCTTTTGAAAAACATAACATTACAAATTAGAAATGGAGTGAAAGAGCAATTAGTGCCTCCTAAGCATATTTAATTTCAACTTTGGCCAAAAACATTTCAGTAAGCCCAGTTTTTCGAAAATAAAACGGCATAATGGTGAATAAGTATTGCTTGCTATTCAGCAACAGTTGTGCTAATCAAGTGTTAAATGTTATTTGGTCGAACACTTTACAGATCAGGAGGTTCACACAACGTTTGTAATGGTTTAATCATTAAACATAAACCGTAAACGAAAATGTTCCACTTTCTCTCATGTACCCCCTGTAGTACCTATGCATACCCTAGGGGTACACGTACCCCATTTAAGAAACACTGTAGGTCATTATAATGAGAAACATTTTCAAAATAATGAGTTAATAAATGTACTCATTTTGAGATATTAAGTCATTGTTTTTGAGAAAGTATCTGCAAATATCTAATTATTTTGAGAACGTTTCTCATATTTGCAAAAGCAGTAAAGTTGCAAGGCACCAACCTGCTCATTTTGGGCCAGTTACGGGTTAAGTGTCTTGCTCAAGGACACTTCGACACTAACCCAGGGGTAGCCGGGGATCGAACCGGGAACACTCCGATTCCCAAGCAGCCGCTCCACCTCCTGAGCCACTGACACCCCTATTATGACTTTTATTTGATCTTTTACTTTTCATCACAAATGTCAGTCAATCAAAATGCATCACATTGCTGGCTTCCATAGTTCAGCACACACATGAAAGTGAAAGCTGCACACTCTCAAACACCGCACGCACGCACGCACGCACACACGTATAGCACACTAACCAAATGTCACTATTCACGCACAAATGCATAATGACCAATGCCACTTCCCATGGCTTTATAATCAGACACTGCCACTCCGTTCCGGTCGTTTGATCTCTTGAAAATCAGTGCTTCTCCCTTTTCTAAGCCGGTGGGTTTTCCCTCCCTCTTTTAAGACGATCATCCATTACATAACACCAGCCAGCCGTGGTGCTGGGCTGTGTGTAAAGCCTCCACGGTCTGTCAGGGTGCAGACATTCCTCCCTAGTCCCTAATCATAGTTATCAAGTGATTATGCTCAGTTTAATGGTTTCTGGGCCTGACGGGTGGGAAGTGGATGCCAGTTTGTGACACTTACACAGTAATTTCCTAATTAGGAATGCTCGTTTGTGAAAGTAGCCCCGGAGAATGTGTTCTTTCTCTTCACTTTCCTTCAGCTATTTCTCTCTTTTGTCCTTAGGATGGATACTTTATGTCGGGTTGCTCGGTCCATCCACCCAACACTTTGGTCCCAAACAATATACTCTCAAAAAATACTGGCTGGATTGCTGTATTATTGTCTATACACTTTCATGAAGCCCAGATGAACCTTACTGATCTTGGTGACCCCACGGCCTTTCCTCTAAGTGCCACCATCAGACTAAAATTTCCATTCGCACACATTTTACAGCCAAATAACATATCGATTTCCAAATATCCGGTTTTACATTAAACTGGACTGTTAGTATGTGATTCCGTATCATGGTCAGTATCAGGGTCAGTATCATGTCAGTATCATGTCTGTATCATGGTCAGTGTCATGTCAGTATCATGGTCAGTATCATGTCTGTATCATGGTCAGTATCATGTCAGTATCATGGTCAGTATCATGGTCAGTATCATGTCAGTATCTTGGTCAGTATCATGTCAGTATCATGTCAGTATCATGGTCAGTATCATGTCAGTATCATGTCAGTATCATGTCTGTATCATGGTCAGTATCATGTCAGTATCATGTCAGTATCATGGTCAGTATTATCATGCCAGTATCATAGTCTGTATCATGCTACTTTCATAACTACTGTCTGGATTGCTGTAGAATTTGCTGTTCACCTTTATGCTCCCCAGACAATATTTTTGGTGACCTTATGGCATTTCCTCTAGTCAAGTACCACCTGTAGGGCACAATTTCCAGTTGCACACATGATATCTGCAGATTGCCATGAAACCTTTGATTTATTCAGCATTTTTATTTTAAACAATACAAAAACGGTACACAAAATATCGGAGGGAAACGTGCCAGTTGGAGGCAATAGAATTACAATTGACATGATTGCATCATAAATCCCAAAATTGGCATGCTTATATAGAATTACAATTGACATGATTGCATTATAATAAAAGCAAATTGGCAACATAGTTGAAATACATGATTATACCTGATTACCAATGACATGATTTCTGGTAATAATAATTAGCCAACATATATGATTATACAGGGTGTGCCAACCTTAGGCCAAACCTTCCAACTTGCTGAGTGCATTCATGTTCCCTGGATGAACCCTGGCTATTTGAGTGACCCCATGAGCTGTCCTCTTGCTAGTGCCATCCTCAGGCCTTAATACCCACTTTTCACACGAGATATGTCCGAATCTAGATGGCATATCCCGGGATGATCCCTGCTGATTTTGGTAATCCCACGGCTTTTCCTCTAGCATCACAAACACATTTCTTTGTATCTGTGGATGTGCTGACTGAGTTGTGTCTGTTCCCGTGCACATTTGTTGTATTGTATCATTTCTAAAATGTAGCGGAGTGAAAGTCATCAGCTTGCAAAAAAACTAAAACAACAAACAAATACAAAAAAAGTACAGTTCTAAAGTAAATGTACTTAGTTAGTGTCCACCACTGGTATCAACAATTTTTCTTTGCATATATTATATGTGTGCGTATCTTTGTCCCCTTCAGGCAGTGCTGTCAGCTCATGACACGGTAGCCCAGAAGAACTTTGACCCCGTCCTGCCGCCACTGCCTGATGACCTAGATGATGATCTGGAGGAGGAGTCAGTGAAGATAGTCCGCCTGGTCAAGAACAAGGAGCCTTTGGTGAGACCCGAGAATATTAATTCACTGCCACACTGTTAGGGACAATCTGGATGAGCAAATGTGTGTGTGTGTGTGCTGAACGGGGCTGAACTGGTTTACTGGTTTGTTTTTTTATCTTCCAGGGGGCAACAATCCGAAGAGACGAGGTAACAGGTGCTGTGATTGTGGCCAGAATCATGAGGGGAGGGGCCGCTGACCGCAGTGGTGAGAGCAAAATTATGGCACACATTTGCATGCATGTTAATTTTGTTGTTATTGCTTTGTATAAAAGAACATATGAAAATGATTCCAAATAACATTCTGAGCTACATAATTAATATTTGACAAAAGGCCTACAGTAGTTTAATCAAAGTCACGTCATAAATGACACAATACGTTTGTATGTGTGCGACTGCGACCTTACACCAGAGGTGAATTCATCTCTGCTCTTAGAGGCTGGATTCATTTCATTCTATGAAAGTGTAAACACTAGATTTGAGAAGGTGTGCTTCCTGCTACCCAACAGGACTTGTTATCAATTACTGATGAAGTGATAGGAGAGATGACGCTGTGGCCTCCGCTAAAATGGAAGTAGTTCACCACAACTGTCAACAGAGATGAAATCTTTGAGATTAGTGCCACGGGATTGCAACTTGTGAGATTACAAATCTAATGAGGCTTGTTCGAGCACGTTGCCATGGCAATAATATCCCCTTTAATGGTGATGGAAAAAATATTTCTGTTTAGCTCATATCTGGGGCTTATGTTTGGAAAAGACATTCTGTGCTCTGGATAATGTGCTTTTTGCACTGTGTGTGTGTGTGTGTGTGTGTGTGTGTGTGTGTGTGTGTGTGTGTGTGTGTGTGTGTGTGTGTGTGTGTGTGTGTGTGTGTGTGTGTGTGTGTGTGTGTGTGTGTGTGTGTGTGTGTGTGTGTGTGTGTGTGTGTGTGTGTGTGTGTGTGTGTGTGTGTGTGTGTGTGTGTGTGTGTGTGTGTGTGTTCCAGGCCTGGTCCACGTCGGGGATGAACTTCGAGAGGTCAATGGAAATCTGATAATACACAAAAGACCCGATGAAATCAGTCAGATTCTGGTAAAGGCAGCATATAAATTGGTTAATTTGCATTGTAATATCAATCCTTTTTTCAATGCAATTATTCACTGATGGCCAGCTGATGACAGATGATGATATCTCTGTCTATTTCTTTTTACCAGTCCCAAGCCCAAGGCTCCATCACCCTCAAAATCATCCCAGCCATCATGGAGGAAGACAAACTAAAAGAAAGCTGGGTAACCACATTTCAATTCAAAGATAGCCAATCTACATGCTCACAATGCATTGCGATGCAGCGTGAGAGCGGCTATTTTCACATGTAGAGTACAGTAGTCCTGATGTCAAGTGTTGTTTCCCAATGAAAAACCCATAGATTTTAATCACATCATATAAGAATTGTGTACCAAAAATAAATTGGCATTTTACTTATATGGCTACAAAGCATCAACAATTACTGAAAAAGTACTAATTTATCCAAAGAGTAAGAAAATAAAAGGCCTCCTGCAAACGACTACATCTCCCATTACACATGCAGCCGCCTCATGGCGCCACCAGCACACATAATCAGCATCACGTGCGTTGTCAGTTCTCAGTTGTTTCATCAAACAAACTAAATAATACGCGTGACGTGCTTCAGTGGAAACAGTGATGTAGTTTTCCAACGATACTTCCGGATTCGCTGCCAAATTAGTAGAATTTTCTCCAAACACAGACTATGTCTAATATAATGAAATATAGATGATACAGAGCCACCTTCCTGACACAATGCCAAAACTCTTTTTTTGTTTTGGAACAGTTATATTATGTGATTTTAAAAAAAAGTCACTATAGGGCTTAAGTGGTTAATGGCTCATTCACATGCCATTGTAGAAATGCAGCCAATAAATCAGAATCTGTAACCATATAATTCTGCTCTCGCACAAATTAACCTTGGATCTAGGTTCTTACAGATGTCTTGTACCAACTGATGATCTCCTATGACTAACAGCAGCTATTTGATCCTTATGTTTTTAGCTATAGCTGAGTAATTCTCTTCACATACCCCTCCAGGTTTACCTGCGGGCTTTGTTTGACTACACGCCATTCGAGGACAAGGCCACGCCCTGTCAGGAGGCAGGACTTCCTTTCAAGAGGGGAGACGTCTTGCAGGTCGTGAGCCACGATGATGCCACATGGTGGCAGGCCAAGAGAGTGGGCGACTCCAACCTGCGCGCTGCTCTCATCCCTTCCACACAGTTCCAAGAGAGGTTAGAAAAGATCTACTCTGCCTTTCACTTATAGAACTACATCTAGTGTAACAAGTTAATCGTCTGTGGCACACGGATGGCTGGATTATGCCCAAATATGGACATGCCTGTGGTTATTTTTAAATTGTGCTTTATAAATAATATATAATAATACATTCGAGTGAGAGGGGAGGGGGAGGGAGTGAGAGAAGGTAAGAAAGCCTATTTCACCCACGCAATTACCCAGCCAATGCTGGGTACCGAAACCTGAACACACTGATCATCATCCTACTATCCTACTATCCTACTATCCTACTATCCTACTATCCTACTATAATTCTAGTAACCTCTGTGCGTTTGTAGTGGTGGTGGTGGTGAAGCTACCCGGTTCTCCTCACTGGCTGGACCAATTGCTCTGAGTGAAGCTACCCGGTTCTCCTCACTGGCTGGACCAATTGCTCTGATTTTGCACACAGCCATTGACCATTACCATCTGAACACAACTGTGAAGCCCGTTTTTCAATTTCATCAAATCTCAGCTTCTTATTAGCGTTTTTGTGTCAAACACTGTCGCCATGGTTACGGGGCTGCCCAGCTATGGGACGAACTGCCTCCCGGGTTGCCAGATCATGTGCGCATATCCCCCCACGGCTGCGCTGCGCCGACCGGGTATGGTCTAGTTGTAATAACACCGGTAAGGCAGGGCGAGCATTTTCAGTCAATAATGTTCAGGAATCATTTTCATTTCTGAGTTTGAGTGTTGTTCACATTTATGGAACTGTTTCGTTAAACTTCAGCCTTCCAAGTGGACAGTGCCGTAATATTGGCCATGAGGATGGCATCCCAAAAGCTCCCGGCTTCTGATGAAAAATAAATAATAATAATGTTGTCTTGTCTTTATGCTTTCATTCCTTTTATTTTTCCACAGGCGCCTGAGGTACAGAATGAAAATGGGGACTTTCCCAGCCCCTGCATCTCCAAAAACACCCACATGTAAGCTGTTTTCATCCTAGTAATTCACACTAACATTAGCAGTATTTTGGGTTATACCAAAATACCAATTATACCGTACTCCATAATGCATAGGTATGGATGTTCACAAAGCTGTTTACACATACCCCCAGCATGAGAAGAAGAGATCAGGAAATGTGAAATTAATCCCTCAAATTTTATAATCTGCCATTTCGCCTGGTACTTATGACTACTGTAATTTTAAGGTAAACAAATAGTGAGATAAACAATTCACCAGAACTTGACATGACTTGAGATAAATGATCAATAGTACAGATTTTCTCTAGGATGTGAGGTTATATCTGGCTGGTTGGTCGGTCAGTTGGTTGAGTTTAGTTGAAGGGGGGAGATTGACTGGATTATTTGGCTTGTAAACCTGGTGGTCTCTCCATAGAAGAAGGCGTCTGGGGGGAGTTTAGCTCGGCATGAATGAGCGTTATTTTTCGTTTCATAATTCCATATTGTTATAGCCAAACCAACTGTTCCCTTGTTAATATCCGTGTAGCTCAACTGACCTCTTGCTATTCAATACTGTAATCTGACCGTGCAGACATTTGTGGATTGTGCATAGCTGCCTGATGACATCATCATTATATACTTAATTGAATAAACTATACGTTTAGAATAATTGCCAGAAAATCACAGTGCCTTCTGCTTCTGTCAATGTTTTGTAGCAGTTGGAGGTAAGGGTCATTCTGATTTTTAGGCCCGCGGTTTGCATGTACACTTTTGTATTTCCATGAGTTAAACTCTTATTTTGAATTTTAATGTTTTCTCTCATCTATCTTACTATCATAGCATACACCAAAGTTATTGTATATATTTTTTACATTACATTTTGTAATTGCTGTAATGATTTATAGTGCTTAATTCTCCAGCTCTGGGGTATAGAGCTGTTGAATGAATACACTACTGTAGACGAAACGATGCATTAAATGCATGTGGTTTTGTTTTTAACATGATGACTCACTACTGCAGCATAATGTTTGTCATACTCTGCTGTTCTTCATTACCTCCTTCACTGCTAACCTCAGATGATCGGACAGAGAGAGGTAGGTGGTCCTGAAGGTCTCAGCACACAGGTTGTGCTTTGATGGTTTAGAAAGTGAAACTCTGTTAACCACATTAGCCCTGGTGTCCTGATTTTTGACATATCAGTTATTAGGAGAAATCTTTCAAAACTTTTACAATATTTTCTTTTTTTGACAATTTCAAGACTTTTCAAAAGTTTTCAAAAATGGCCGATCTACGAGCTAACAACACGTCACATCATAACACGTTGTAAGCTTTGTGAATCAGCTATTTTCTAACAGCCAAATTATAAAATAGGGCTTGAGTGGTTAAACCCCTTTCTGCTCTTTCTCTCTCTCCCACTCTCTCGCTCTCTCTATCTCTCTCTCTACACACACACACACACACACACACACACACACACACACACACACACACACACACACACACACACACACACACACACACACACACACACACACATACACAAACACACACTGACTACACACACACAACATTCCCATTGTTAATGCTCCCTTGACTTGCCTTCATATGCACTCCACTCCCCACACGTCACTTGCCTGTTCCATTCATTCTATCCTGCCCTCCTCCTCAGACCCTTGACTGACAGACCTCACTATGCATCCCTCCCTCCCTCCCTGCACCTCTTACCCTGTCTCTCTCTCCCTGCTTGCCTCCCTACAGAAGACTGTGACAGTGAGGGCTCCCTGAGTGGACAGGACATAGGTGAGGAGGCATGATGCAACGGCATTGTAGAACCATCGCCGGCCCAGCCACAGCTTAGCTCACCTCTACTGTACATCATGCCAACAATTCTACCGTGTGTATTATCGCTGCCGGGCAGAAACCTGGTGTCTAGATAGATGGCTAGACAGATGGACAGACCTTTTATAAAAATTCAATTCAGCTGTCATAGCAAGCAGCACAATTTGGATGAAACAAAAATACATGTAAGGGTAGAGAGAAGTTGTAGCACTAGCAACGAAATGAGCAACAATATAATATAAAAGACAGTATAATATCTCCACATTTCATCTTTTTATGTTATATTATTATTTTCCCAACTATTGGAAATAAATCCCCAAAATAGGGATGCCAGGTTGGAGTTGGCTAAGTCTTTGTTGGTTTTGTTGATATTTAACCAATGACAAATACTAAGAATAGCTTGTGATTAAATAATAACTCCATTGGATCCATTGGAACTCAGGTTATTTTTCCATTTCCTGACAATCAAGGTTTTTGCCCAACAGTGACGATAAGCAATACCTTGCTAAGTGGCTTAAGATTTTTTATTTGGTGAATTGTGGGCAATTGCTTCGGGCAGACTCATCTCAGCGGTTTTGTTTTATCCAAGTAGTGTTTTGTGTGGATTCAGTTTTGGACAGTAGGCCTTCTTGGTGTCAGTTGTCGGTCCTTTGAATCAACATGTCGCTTTCAATATCACTATAAAACCAATCTTTAAGTGTGGTTTTAAAGCCTGAATCAATGCAAGAGCAGCTACAGTATTTGCCTGTACCCCCTATTCTATTCAAAGGGCAATGCTGTGGATTCTGGGAGTTTCCTGTGACATCCCTTTGCATTTTAACGTTAAAATTTGAAACGTCAGTTGAATCAAAACTAAAAGGTATTATGTGCTATGGATGTGGTTTGTAGCCCTTTCAGTTTTGGTAATAAATTACAGTGTGCTTGCTTGTTGGTGTGCTCTTTTTCAAAATAGTGTAACCCTTGAATTTCACTGCGCTACTGTTCCTCATAGCAGCTCATTTACCTTTTGCTGTGCTTCACAAGTGATCTTATCTTCATGCGACATGCTTTGTTTTCGGGCAAAGCGTTTCTTGCATTGCCGACGCAGCAATTTAACGCATGGCTACCAAGCTTACCTGCTTCTATTTGCTGGGATTTATTGAATTTACATTGGGCTGTTTGAATAAATGGTCTAATGCTAGTTGTAGTTTCTCCTAAGAGTAAGGCGGCCCGTGTCTCCTGTGCTTTCTCATGGGATTTTTACGCAGGTACCCTTACTGACTTCTATTGGTGTCATTCAGTGTGTTTGTGTTTTTTCTCGTGGCTTTATTGTCTGGCAGGAGTTTTCTTTTAGGATTTATTCAAATTAGTGTGTGCTCGAAAGTGTTTCCATTTATTTTGCTGACTTTTGAAATAAGTTGTTTTACTTTGGGGGTTCAAAGTGGCACATCAGACTTCTAGTAGGGTTGTCCAGAGGGTTTTATTCTGTCCATCTCACCTGTCTGTCTGTCTCTGTCTGTCTGTCTTGGATCATAGCTGGCCTGCGCAGAAGTTTCCGTCTCAAAAAAGACCGCCAGGGTTCACCAGGAGAACCTGGCACTCCAGTCGCCACACAGACAGACTTCATGATCTATGAGGAAGTAACACGATATCAGCCAAGTCCGAATGACAGGCCCCGCCTCATAGTGTTGATAGGTTGGTCCAGCTTTGCTCATTACTTTTACTGACAAAATGTATGTCAAATGTTGGTTCTATGATGCATACCGTAACTTAACCACTTTCAACCTGGTGTCCCAATTTTGGGTGTGTCATTATTGGAGTGCATTTTCAAACAGTTCCAAAAATGTCTAAAATATCCTAAATGAATTAGGATGCTGGCATCTCCCTTAGGGATAGGTTAAGAAGCTCAGTAGTCTGGGAGAGACTCAGAGTAGAGCCACTGCTCCTTTACGTGGAAAGATGTTTTTCTTATGTGCTTGCGCTATTCATCATTCAACAAAGTACATAGGACGTAAGTGGTTAACTGTATTAATATTTAAGATTATATGTTTTATTATGCTTATTTGTACTACCTGGTTACAAAATGCACTTCAGTCCAATACCATGTGCTGCCTCTCATTACATGAGTTGTGTGCGTGCATGTGCGTGTGTGTGTGTGTGTGTTTTTAATAGGCTCCCTAGGCGCCAGGCTCAATGAACTCAAACAGAAGGTGATCGCTGAGAACCCTCGACGATATGGAGTGGCTGTTCCTCGTGAGTCATGTCATTTCAAGCTATTCTGCCTTGCTCTTTTAAAACAGCTCTCCATTGTGCTGTGAGCATACTGGTGTCACATAGCAGAGCTATTGGGTACATCTACGGTGTGATTGCTTTGAAGCCGACATTCCTTAATGTCGGCACCATAATTAAAGACTGTACATATCTGGATCTGGCTGGGGGGGGGTTTATTAGCCAATGAGATTGTATGATCTCAAGCTCTTTGATTCAGAGCTTGTTTTGGGTACCAGTTCAGGAGCCATGAGCTAATATAAATGTATGAGCCCTCTCATACGTACATAAACCAGCATGAACACACTAGAAACAGCACAGCAATATGCAGGCATATGTTGTTATTTGATTTTCTAAATAGGAAAATTGTTTATTTTTCATTTTTAGAATGGCACATAGCACTGTTCAAATGACCTAAAAATGAGTTAACGACTTAACTTAGTTAAGTGATCATGGCCCACACTTACACATGGATCAAAAGTGCTTCCTGGAAATATTGCTGTTTATGAGAAGGATGGATCAAAATGCACACCCAGGTTTATTTTTATTTTCTTTCGTTTTTTACAACAGTACCTACTCAGCAGGCATTATGCATTTGTGCACAAGAACAATGTACAGGCAATCATTCAACACATCCATGTAGAAACATTACATTGCGTAATTTGTTTCTCCTTAATTATTCCTTTCCATGTTTTGACCCACAGATACCACTCGGCCCAGGAAGAGTCACGAGAGAGAAGGAGTAGAGTATCACTTCATTACTAAAGCAGCCTTTGATGCAGACATCCACAGTAACAAGTGAGTCCTCAAATTGGATACGACAGGGATATTTAACCACATAAACCCCAACTCCCTAGTCTGTGCATGTCCTAATAGGCAAACATTCTGCGAAAATAGGCGAACATTCAGCAAAACAGGCAAACAGTCCGCAAAAATAGCAGATCTACAAGCTCACAACACTGAGCTTGTAAAATGTCTATTTTTGCTATTTGTCTCATATTTCTAATCTATATTTTTCAAATTTGAGGAGAGATGGAGTACATGGACTGTTATCAGTCCTTTTGTGGATATTAAGAGCTTGAAATAATCTGAAAAGTTAAAACATTTTACCTTCTCTGATTGGTGATTTCTTGTTTTCTGTAGATTCATTGAGTATGGGGAATATAAGGAAAACCTGTACGGCACCAGTCTGGATTCCATCCGCAGTGTTTTAGATCGAAACAAGGTGTGTCTGGTGGACGTGCAGCCAGAGGTGAGTTTCATGTAACACACCCACATTTATACGCTGTAAATTGTTGTTGTCAGGTGGAAACCTTGCATGTCCAAAACAGTTCCTTTTTCATCATTTTAAAATAGCGAAAATATCAAATCTACAACTCACAACGCATAGCATCGCGATGCATTGTGTGCTTGTAGATCTGCTATTTTCACTCCTTTTGTGTGACACTCTTGATGTAAAGTAGGGCATTCATTTACGAAAAAACATACGTGAAACGTAACGTGAAATATGGAGATACAAGGTTTCTGCCGGACAGCAACAAAATCATATTATCATAGTTGCCAAGTTCAGCTCAAAGGAAGCTAGCTTAGGCAGTTTCATCTTAAAGGGGAACTAAACCAAGACACTGCTACCATGCAAAGTAAAAGTAACATCAAGCTAAACATCAAGTGTGCCAAAGTCAGGCTAGCCTGACTTTGGCACACTTCGATGTAAGCATAGTAAACAACACAACTGCAGCTAATAAAACCTGTATTAGATTGACTTTAGGTGTGCCAATGTGCTAGTTTATTAGTATTATCACAAGTAAGACGCGCGAACGCTGGAAGCGAACGCAGTTCTATATTTCAGCCACACTGTAGTAGTGAACTCTGGCGCACTCTGGCGGCTGCACACAGGTAGTGCAGCTGCTATATTTCAGTCACAGAGTTTTGAGTCACATGGGGGCGCGAGCCAATGAGAGCGTGAGTCACATGGGGGCGCGGCTGCACACATACTGCACACAGACAGACAGACAGAGACACAAGCCGAGCCGAGTTACATAGTAGGCTCCACTTTTTCCGCGTTCGCAAATACTAATTTAGTATTGACAATACAAATAAACTAATAGTCAACTGGATTTTGGGTCATATTGGCAGTGCACACCTGACTCTAAAACCGCCATTATTCAAATCATTAGCTGCAGCTGTCTTGCTTACATGATGAACCAAAGTTAGCCTAGGCCATTATAATGATTTTAACCTGCCAAATAGGTGTTTTTTTTCCATAAACTTTAAACTCGTATTGTGTACAACAGATATGATATAACTCCATTTCTAAGAGAGGGATTATTAACGACTTTCACTCTGGCATCCCTATTTTGGGCATGTCATTATAACCTTACATTTTCCAATAGTGAAAATAGCCCATGTACAAGCTCAAGCTGTCGCGATGTGACGCATTGTGGGCTGTTTGATATGCTATTTTTGCCATAATCATGGCTATTTTCTCCTCTAAACAGGCGTTAAAAACACTACGTACTGCTGAGTTCAAACCATACGTTATCTTTGTGAAGCCTCGGTTCCAGGAAAGCCATTGCAGAAAGGCCGGTTCGTCCTCTTCACTTAGTTCTTCCATCACGGTAAGTTAGAACAGGGGTATTATGCTATGGTTTTATTTAGTCACATGTTCTTGTTAATACTTTTCATTGGTTAAATATTTATAAAAATCAACAGGCAGACATAACCGCTTTAAACTTTAAAACGCTTTAAAGCATGTCATTCTCTAAATCTTTGCAAAAATAGTTCTACATATTTCAGGCATCGTGAGCTTGTAGAACTTTTGCGTAACACTGTCTCATACAACGGAGTATAAAATAGGCCATAAAAAGGATATAGTTATACAAGGTTTCTGCCCGACAGTGACGGCTTGTTCTGGGAACTGCCCATAAGTCTGACGGCCCATTAGTCCAACTACATGGCTTCCGCGTGCGGTTAGGGTTAGGGTTAGGGTTTGGTATAGGGTTAGTAACCGTCGGAATAATGAGCCGTTGGCATATTGACGCGGAACCCTTGTTCTATGACATCACTGGTCCTCCTAATTAAGAATACATAAACCTGTACTAGGATTTGATCATCAATGTCCGCACTAGTTTTCTATTCTACTTTCAAGTTATTAGTTTACATTACAGCAGCAACTACTAGAGTGAATGACATGTATCTGAAACCCATTAAAACCAGGAAAGGATCAGTGTCATTTTAGATTTTACCATCAGATATTCAAAAATAGTAGATCTATAAGCTCACAGCGCGTCACTTCATGCCGCACTGCGAGCTTGTACATCTGCTATTTTTGAACATTTTTTTAAATCTTGAAAGTGTGAGAACTACTGATTCAGAAGGCATAGCCTTTTGGAACAGTATTCCAATTTCAATATGACTACATGCTTGTTTCTACAGGGGGAGGACTTCCAGGAGATGAGACAGTCAGCGGAGCAGATGGACGAGCGCTACGGCCACTGGGTGGACCGCATCCTGGTCAAGGAGGACCCAGTCAGTGCCTTAGCTGAACTCCAGGCCATGCTGGAGAGAGTGGAAGCCGGGCCCCAGTGGGTGCCCGTCTCTTGGGTCAGGACCTAGATTCATGAGGAACTTGAGCTGGACTGGTTCAAGGCCCAGCTAGTAGGACCGCTGTGGGGCCTTGTGATGGACAAAGAGGTGAAGTGTTGAGGTTCCTGTCAGGAACCTCACAGAGGATTTGGACCATCTAGTGTTCACTGCCATACTACTACACCCATTCCCTGAATGAACGTCTGTGTGATGTTTGGACTAGTGGAGGTTAGTACCACAAAGCAGTGGTTCTCCCCAGGAGCTAAATTTGTTATAACATCAAGAACAGTTTAAACACTTTTAACCCTATATCTATTTTCAAAACAAATCTCGAAACATTTTAACACAAATCTTGTATTGGGCTTCCTGGCACAAAATCTTTTCAGATAGGGGTCCGGAGAATAATTCACATTAATTTGAGAACCACTGCCATAAAGGAACACTTGAGCTGGACTTCTGAGTAAATCGTTTTTGTCCATTTCAGTTTAGAGTAAGGATACATACACATTGTAAATGCTACAGTAAATGTATCTAAACCGTTAACAGTCGTATCCGGCAATGTAACCAGTCTGAAAGGGCATGTAATACCTGCATGCAGGCCAAAGCTAAAAAAGGGCTTTACTGAAAGAAATTCTGTCGCCTATTTGAAAATGTATATCTAGTATAATATAATACTGGAACATCAGTGTGTGCTGTGTCAAAGTAAGAATATGAACATTTCACATGATAGATCTGTTAAAAAACTGTAAAGTGAATAAAATGTGCATACAGTGTTCCATGCTAGGAAATGTTGTTCTTATGTGAATCTGTATCATCACAACTGATTCAGCAATGTCTCACAAATAAAAGAGAACAAGAAAACTAAATTTCAATTTGTCATTGGCCTGCCGAACACCATTAGACAGGGCAAAAGCTATAACAACCTGATTAACGGGTGTATCTAACTTCTCTCAGTTGTTCCTATTATGATTTTTCACGTAGAGTCCATTTCTGCTTGGGCCATTTTTGTATTGTGCATAGTTAATTAGACAATTTGCATATTTTATTAAACTAGCAGAAATAACAAGTAGAGGTCATCCAACTTGTGTTTTGGTGGTTTTCTGGTAAAATAATGAACATTTGATCTCATTCAGGTGTAAGGACCTTTACAGTGTAACCATTGGGTATGTTTATGGTAGCTAATTAGCATATATTATGCAAACTTTTCACAGTTGATCCCAAGGTAATTTGTCCTGTAGAATCCATTTCTGCTTAGGACATTTTTGGATTGTGCATATGTAATTAGATAATTTGCATATTTTAGCAAATTAGTGGAAATTAGCATAATAAGGGTGTAGGTAAACCAATATAAGTGGTAATTAGGGCACAACATATTCAAATTGTTATGAGATATGACATGCTTAAATAAAAAAATTTTGCAGATTTTGTATGCAGATTAGGTAAATCTTTACATTTATTGTTAAAATATGAGTTCCTTTTCATAAGAATATCATAGCAAAGCAAATTATTTGACTAAATTAGCCTAAATAGTATAGCGTCCAAGAGTGTGCACTGGGTTAAGGGGGGGGGGGGGGCATGCCATAAAGCTGTACTTTCTGTTAAACTAAGACACATCAAGATACACTAGAACGAACATGTCAAATACGTTTGTGTTACTATATGGTTAACCAGTCTGAAGAGTGTTTGTATGGAATAGATTGCTGCTGCCAGCCATTGTCCTATGGCAGGGGTAGGCAACCTGCGGCTCTAGAGCCGCATGTGGCTCTTGAGCCCTCTCACGTGGCTCCCAGTTGTTTGGGCAAAGAAGTATGCAAAGGAATAAGAGGTTTTCTTTCTGTTTTTTTTTTTACTTTAGGCATAAAGTTAAGTTATTAAAGTAAAGTTATTGGTAAAAAAAAGTGTCGCCCATACTACACCAGATAAAAATAAGAAACTAATCATTGAAGGAAAATAAAGAATTTATTACGGGGCCAGAGCTCAGCTCTGGACCTGTTTTGTTATTGGCAGTATTCTGTCACTACTTCTTTTTCTTCTGCCACTTTTCGCAGTTCTGGCTGAACCGTGCTGTCGCTTTTTACGAAACTCGGCCATATGGTAGATGGATGAAAAACGATCAAAAAATAATTCTCACAATCTTTCGTCAAAAGGTGGCGCTATAGCACTCAATTGAAAATGCCAACTTTGAACAGGTACAACTCATGCCCTGTTTGACCTACAGCCATGAAACTTGGATACACACATGCGTCTCTTCATGCCCGACAACTTTCGTGGTTTGACTTTTGACCTCTGACCTTTAGATCTCCCACCATTTTGAATTATATGAAAAACAGTCATTGGCTCCTAACTTCTGCATTTTTTCACTTATGGAAAATCCGCTCCCTATTTTATGTCGGCATAGGTCCAAAGTTCATGAGTAAAAGGTTTCGTGCAAATTGCTCAAAAATCCCAGGATTCCATAGATTTTTACTATTGCAGTTTTATGAAAGTTATTCATCTGCGCTTAAAACATACATGCAGACTCACATTTCTTTGAAACTTTGCAGAAAGGTTGAGGGTCATTCCAAATATCACTGAAACCAATCTTACTCCAATTGGCCAAAGGGGGGCGCTATAGCAATTTTTTGAAAATGCAAACTTTAAACAGGCATAAGTCATGCCTCGTTTGGCCGAAAGTCGTGAAACTTGCTTACACTTGTGCCTTGACTCATGAGGAACACATGTATCGCTTTGACCAGTAAGCTCCGCCCTCAGATTGTCCGCAATTTTGAGCAGTTTGAAAAATACTTGCTTTTGGCAGTTCTGGCTTAACCGTGCATATGCTTTTTACGAAACTCGGCCATATGGTAGATGCTCATGAAAAACTATCAAGAAATAATTCTCACACTCATTCGTCAAAGGGTGGCGCTAAAGCACTCACTTGAAAGTGCCAACTTTGAACAGGTACAACTCATGCCCTGTTTGACCTACAACCATGAAACTTCGATACACACATGCGTCTCTTCATGCCCGACAACTTTCGTGGTCTGACTTTTGACCTCTGACCTTTAGATCGCCCACCATTTTGAATTATATGAAAAACAGCCATTGGCTCATAACTTCTGCATTTTTTCACTTATGGAAATTCCGCCGCTTTTGTTTTGTCGGCAAAGGTCCTAAGTTCATGTGTAAAATGTTTCGTGCAGATTACTCAAAAATCCCAGGAGGAAATAGATTTTAACTATTGCAGTTTTATGAAAATTATTCATCTGCCCCTAACACATACATGCAAGACTCACATTTCTTTGAAACGTTGCAGTAATGTCATTCCAAATATCACTGAAACCAATCTCACTCCAATTGGCCAAAGGGGGGCACTATAGCAATTTTTTGAAAATGCAAACTTTAAACAGGCAAAAGTCATGCCTCGTTTGGCCGAAAGTCGTGAAACTTGCTTACACTTGTGCCTTGACTCATGAGGAACACATATATCGCTTTGACCAGTAAGCTCCGCCCTTAGATTGTCCGCAATTTTGAGCAGTTTGAAAAACACTTAAACCCAGGATTTTTCAGCTATTTGCGTGAAACTGTATCATCTGTGTCATCTCCTTTTTCACAGTTCCTTGTCTGTTGGTCCAATGGCGTCTCCCTTAAATGAGTGCCTCACAATCTCAAGGTCGCCAGTTCAAGTTTAAGTTGAATTGCAAACAACATGACTGTATCAATGAATGCATGTGCAAATGGTAAAGATAACCTGAAATGCTTATTTGAGAGTACGTTTTTTCAATGTATGACATACTTCATTCTGAAAATAGACGATCTACAATCTCAAAACTTTTCAGATAGCAACGTGTTTCTGAGCTTGTAGATCGGCTGCTTTCACTGTTTTCGGTTGCGAGGAGACATACAATTTCTCTATTGGTAAATGGTTTGTGAACGAGTGATCTTAGTGTTGGCTTGGTTCATGACAGAAGGCAAGAGTTTATGATCTTCAACAGACAACATCAGCCTGGACAAAGCTATAGCACTATAGGTAGTGTTGCAGCCTATTAGTCCGAAGGTTGAGAGTTCGATTCCTGTTAATGGCAATAGGTTGAGATGTCCAATCAATCCATTATGTTTCCATCTCTCTCTCTCATCAATCTATTCCGTTTCCATGTCTCTCTTCAATCTATTCCGTTTCCATGTCTCTCTCTCTCCTCAATCTATTCCGTTTCCATGTCTCTCTCTCTCTCCAATCTATTCCGTTTCTATCTCTCGCTCTCTCTCTCTCTCTCTCTCTCTCTCTCTCTCTCTCTCTCTCCAGTTTCCATCTCTCTCTCTCTCTCTCTCCAGTTTCCATGTCTCTCTCTCTCTCCAGTTTCCAGGTCTCTCTCTCTCTCTCTCTCTCTCTCTCTCTCTCTCTCTCTCCTGGCCCCGTATTATCGCTGCTTGCAGCTATATTTAATGCTTGGTTTGTTTGCTTTCACCACCATCATTTCTGGCTTACTGGTATACTTGGTCTGCTTTGAGAAATTAGCAAACAATAAGAAAAAAGTTATATTGAAACACCAGAAAAAGCACACAAAAAGGCCGCTCGAGACAGATTTTTAATAATCTTTTGGGACTAAAATGGCTCTTTTGATAATAAAGGTTGCCTACCCCCTGTCCAGTCCTACGGTGTGGCATAACCTCTTGCTTAAAAGAAATAAATCTCAATGAATTCAAAGCTTCATGGAGTGTGAGAAAATGGGTATTTTTTGGGTGAACTATTCTTTTAAGAGTCTTGTTCAGGGACACTCCGCTGAGGCCTGGGATCGAACCTGGGATTTATGACTTACCAGGTAGGGTCTCTAACCATTCAGCTATGGCCACATCACCAGCAGAGATTCTAAGGCAGTTCTATGCTGTAACAGCAAGAGGGTTTTAGGGGAAACCAGCAAAATGAGGAATAATATAATAAAAGACTGTCTTGCTAATAAAGCATCATGTCTCTCATTTTTTACAATGTATTTGATATTACGGTAGCACTTTACAATAATGACCCGTTATAAAGCATTTATAAACGTTTATAAGTAGTTTGTAGACTATTAACAAATCATTAACAACCTGTTTGTTGACATTCGTAAATGATTACTAAAACCTTTATAACTACAGTTACAAATCATTTGTAAAATATTAGTAAGTAGTGAACTATTCATGAATAAGCCATTTATATACATCTGTAAAAGATTATTAAATCATTTGTAACGACCCATTCTAAAACATTTATAAACGTTTATAAGCAGTTTGTAGACTATTAACAAATCATTAACAACCTGTTTATTGACATTCGTAAATGATTACTAAAACCTTTATAACTACGGTTACAAATCATCTATAAAGGTATTAGTAACTATTCATGAATAAGCCATGTATAATACATCTGTAAATGATTATTAAATCATTTGTAACTGATGTTACATAATATATACAAGCTATTGGTAGCTTGTTCATGTTTAACATATGCTTTGTTAAACATTCCTAAAGTATCTATAAATCCTTAGTACATGTTATTATGTGCCCTATAGTAAAGTGAAGACAGTTCATCATTTACAACTGTCTGTTAATGTGTTTGTTCATGTTTAACATGCTTTGTAAAACATTCCTAAAATATCTATAAATCCTTTGTACATGTTATTATGTGCCCTACAGTAAAGTGAAGACAGTTCATCATTTATGACTGTCTGTTAATGTGGACTTTCTCCTTACCTGTTGCAAACTACCTGGCTTTCATGAATGCAGACACCAAACAATTACTAGAATTATCATTCACTAGACCATACCCGTAGGGGAATATGAGCACCCAACGTGTGCAGTTTGGCTTATGCGCCGAGAACAGACAGTATCAGGGATCGAAAGTGAGTTTGTACTGTGTAGTGGAGTGGTTCGCAAACGTTTTTATGTCAAGGACCCCCAAATTGACACTTGTTAGCCCGCGGACCCCCATTTGAAAAGATATGCCAGGGACCCCCATAAGAGTGTTTTTTTTTTATGGCTCTAGCAGTGATTCTCAACCATTTTAATTTCAAGGACCCCCAGTTTGACATGCATTAGGGCTATGGACCCCCATTTAATGGCATTTTTATGTCTTGGACCCCAAGTTATATAGTAAAGTCCACGGTACATGCTCCTGTCGCGAACACGAACACACACACACACACACACACACACACACCACGGTAGGCTACATGCTCCCGTCGTCCCGTCGCAAAAAACACACACACACACACACACACACACACACACACACACACACACACACACACACACAAACACAGAGATCGTCCAGCGCGTTTGTTTAGATCCAAGTGATTATCAATGATAGCGGCTACACCAGGCGCGCGGATCTCTCTCTATCTCCCCCTCTCTCTCTCTCTTTCCCCTCTCCTCTCTCTCTCTCTCTCTCTCTCTGTGTCTCTCTCCCCCTCCCTCCCACGCTCTCGCTCTCTCTCTCTCTCTCTCTCCCTCCCTCGAGCCGTGTATGCGTTGACACGCATATAGGCCGCGGACCCGTCCACCCCCCCCACCACAGACACACACACACACACACACACACACACACACATACACACACACACACAGAGAGAGAGACATCTGTAAGAATGTTTTCTGTGTAAACGTGCGTAAATGATGTCACCGTGTTTCTGTTGTGCAGTTGATGTGCTGCGGTGAACGGAACGCACTCGCGGTCTCGCAGTGAATGGAATCATGTGTCTCGGTGTTGCGATGTTCGCTTATTGTAAGCGCTTTATTGGCAATATTGGTGGTGTTGTGTTTTGGCGTTGGTTGTGAAAGCGCAGGTGGGTGTGGGGACGCGTTGTGAGCTTGTAGATCGTCTGTTTTCCAATAGGCAAGGTATATGTGTGAAGGCGCTTCGTTTGGCCTTCTTTTGATAGACCTCGTTGCTTGTAGGGTTCGTTTGGTTTGGCCTTGTTTACTGCTTGTTTCTCTCGCGAAACCTGGCAACGGCGCATGCGCAGTTTGATCAAGAGTCCCCCCAACCAAAACCAACCAAGACTCCACCACCGTGAGGTTACTAGAATTATAGTAGGATGTTAAGCAAATGATGCGTAAGACATTCGTAAAGAGTATGTAAACCATTTGCAGACGTTATCATGAGCCTGATGAGCCTAGTTGCTTCTTTTGGGCTTGTTTTCATAAACCTGTCCGCTTGTTTCTTTTGCAAAATCTGGCAACACACTGATTACCTGCATTACACCTGCAGTAGCCTACTAGGGAGGAAGTGAACAGTGATGCAGTTGCAGACTGGACAGAAATATGTCTAATTCATGTTTTATGTGTTTTAACTGTCTTGTTGCAGGTGATCGAGGTAACATAAAATGGCTAATCTTACACACATGAAGTAGCATTATGACTAGGGGGTATTTTGATGGTGGCTGTTTGTATCCACAATGTTTGTTTTGATGTGTAGGCTAGTAATGTCCTCCATGCTTAGCAGTTTAGCTTAGCAGCTAAAGCTAACTTGCACTGGGAGGTGGTGACTGCAGAGGCTCCAAGCTGCTACTCTGTGATTCTGTTGTGATTAATTTCTTTGTTTAAATGTCAGTGTGTGTGCTGTGGCCAAGAGTTGCTACATTTTATATCTTAATAAATTGTTGTATACTTGTATACTATATAACGTTACTTTTGCCACTTTTTGATGTCACATGTTTTACTAATCACTGTCTTCACTTTACAACAAGGCCCATGATAACGTTAGCAAATGGTCAACACACTCTTTACGAATGTCTTACGAATCATATATTAAACATGATTCTAGTAATTGTTTGGCATCTGCATTCATGAAAGCCAGGTAGTTTGCAACAGGTAAGGAGAAAGTCACATTAACAGACAGTTGTAAATGATGAACTGTCTTCACTTTACTATAGGGCACATAATAACATGTACTAAGGATTTATAGATATTTTAGGAATGTTTTACAAAGCATATGTTAAACATGAACAAACACATTAACAGACAGTTGTAAATGATGAACTGTCTTCACTTTACTATAGGGCACATAATAACATGTACAGTATTAAGGATTTATAGATACTTTAGGAATGTTTAACAAAGCATATGTTAAACATGAACAAGCTACCAATAGCTTGTATATATTATGTAACATCAGTTACAAATGATGTAATAATCATTTACAGATGTATTATACATGTCTTATTCATGAATAGTCATAAAATACCTTTATAGATGATTTGTAACCGTAGTTATAAAGGTTTTAGTTTCTTCGGATTTTTTCGGATTTAACTTTCGTTTCGGTGGTGACCAACTTTCGTTTTGGTAGTTTGATTACAAAATGTAAGTTGTGTAAAAAATAATCTGACTATACTAAGTTGTTATTTGTTTGTTTAAGTCAGGCTATACTCTACTCAGAGTCATAAGTTTACAAAATGTACTAAAGCACAGTGAACGTCTGTGCGGTTTGTCTTCATCACTGAAATTAACGTACATGTAAACTGATATAAAACTGCTGTCATGTGCAGTTGGGGTGAAGAAACACAACCATTTCACTCCTAATAATACCTATTTGATTTGACATCCTGACTTGCTGCTGTAGCTGAGGCTTGAACCTGTTACCTGCGGCTCACTAGTCAGTGACTCTATACATTCACCTACAGCTGTTTCCTTGGAATCTGTGGTTCTGAAACATTTTGTTGTCAACCCCCCAAATTGACATGTATTTGGGCAGTGGACCCCAATGTGAAAAGATGTAGTGTCAGGGCCCCCCATGAAAAAGATTTATATTTATGCTGTAACACATTTTTTTAAAGTTATTTGTCTTGTTTGTTGTTCAAGTCAAAGCACCAGGAAGGCTGTACTTGTCAGCCATCTGTTAGCTCAATGGGTTGAGACGCAGTATTCATGATCCAGAGGCCATGAGTTCAAATCCCATTAATGTCTTTCCTATGATTCTTTCCTTTGCAGACTGGCTTCCAGAAGATCAAGTGAAAACTACCAGGAAGGCTATATTTGTCATCCAACTGTTAGCTCAATGGGTTGAGACGCAGTATACATGATCCAGAGGCCATGAGTTCAAATCCCATTGATGTCTTTCCTTTGCAGACTGGCTTCCAGAAGATCAACTGAAAACTACCAGGAAGGCTGTACTTGTCAGCCATCTGTTAGCTCAATGGGTTGAGACGCAGTATTCATGATCCAGAAGCCATGAGTTCAAATCCCATTGATGCCTTTCCTATGATTCTTTCCTTTGCAGACTGGCTTCCAGAAGATCAACTGAAAACTACCAGGAAGGCTATATTTGTCATCCGACTGTTAGCTCAATGGGTTGAGACGCAGTATACATGATCCAGAGGCCATGAGTTCAAATCCCATTGATGTCTTTCCTATGATTCTTTCCTTTGCAGACTGGCTTCCAGAAGATCAACTGAATACTACCAGGAAGGCTGTACTTGTCAGCCATCTGTTAGCTCAATGGGTTGAGACGCAGTATTCATGATCCAGAGGCCATGAGTTCAAATCCCATTGATGTCTTTCCTATGATTCTTTCCTTTGCAGACTGGCTTCCAGAAGATCAACTGAAAAGTACCAGGAAGGCTGTACTTGTCAGCCATCTGTTAGCTCAATGGGTTGAGACGCAGTATACATGATCCAGAGGCCATGAGTTCAAATCCCACTGGTGTCTTTACTGTGATGCTTTCCTTTGCAGACTAACTTCTAGAAAAACAAGTTAAAACCACCAGAAAACCTGTAACTCTCAGCCAACAGCATAGCTCAACTAGTAGAGCGTCTGTCCAATAACATGACTTGACTTGACTTGAGTGGGTTCGATTCCCACTCGAGTCAAGTGTCCCCGGTATCTTGGGGCAACGGATAAATTGACTGATATCCTTAGTGATGCTTCCCTTTGCAGACTAACTTCTAGAAAACAAGTTAAAACCACCAGGTTTTAACTTGTTTTAACTTGTACCGGGGACACTTGACTCGAGTGGGAATCGAACCCACTCAAGTCAAGTCAAGTCATGTTATTGGACAGACGCTCTACCAGTTGAGCTATGCTGTAGGCTGAGTTACAGGTTTCCTGGTGGTTTTAACTTGTTTTTCTAGAAGTTAGTCTGCATAGGGAAGCATCACTAAGGATATCAGTCAATTTATCCGTTGCCCCAAGTTACCGGGGACACTTGACTCGAGTGGGAATCGAACCCACTCAAGTCAAGTCATTGGACAGACGCTCTACTAGTTGAGCTATGCTGTTGGCTGAGAGTTACAGGTTTTCTGGTGGTTTTAACTTGTTTTTCTAGAAGTTAGTCTGCAAAGGAAAGAATCATAGGAAAGACATCAATGGGATTTGAACTCATGGCCTCTGGATCATGTATACTGCGTCTCAACCCATTGAGCTAACAGATGGCTGACAAGTACAGCCTTCCTGGTACTTTTCAGTTGATCTTCTGGAAGCCAGTCTGCAAAGGAAAGAATCATAGGAAAGACATCAATGGGATTTGAACTCATGGCCTCTGGATCATGAATACTGCGTCTCAACCCATTGAGCTAACAGATGGCTGACAAGTACAGCCTTCCTGGTAGTATTCAGTTGATCTTCTGGAAGCCAGTCTGCAAAGGAAAGAATCATAGGAAAGACATCAATGGGATTTGAACTCATGGCCTCTGGATCATGTATACTGCGTCTCAACCCATTGAGCTAACAGTCGGATGACAAATATAGCCTTCCTGGTAGTTTTCAGTTGATCTTCTGGAAGCCAGTCAGCAAAGGAAAGAATCATAGGAAAGGCATCAATGGGATTTGAACTCATGGCTTCTGGATCATGAATACTGCGTCTCAACCCATTGAGCTAACAGATGGCTGACAAGTACAGCCTTCCTGGTAGTTTTCAGTTGATCTTCTGGAAGCCAGTCTGCAAAGGAAAGACATCAATGGGATTTGAACTCATGGCCTCTGGATCATGTATACTGCGTCTCAACCCATTGAGCTAACAGTTGGATGACAAATATAGCCTTCCTGGTAGTTTTCACTTGATCTTCTGGAAGCCAGTCTGCAAAGGAAAGAATCATAGGAAAGACATTAATGGGATTTGAACTCATGGCCTCTGGATCATGAATACTGCGTCTCAACCCATTGAGCTAACAGATGGCTGACAAGTACAGCTTTCCTGGTGCTTTGACTTGAACAACAAACAAGACAAATAACTTTAAAAAAATGTGTTACAGCATAAATATAAATCTTTTTCATGGGGGGCCCTGACACTACATCTTTTCACATTGGGGTCCACTGCCCAAATACATGTCAATTTGGGGGGTTGACAACAAAATGTTTCAGAACCACAGATTCCAAGGAAACAGCTGTAGGTGAATGGATAGAGTCACTGACTAGTGAGCCGCAGGTAACAAGTTCAAGCCTCAGCTACAGCAGCAAGTCAGGATGTCAAATCAAATACGTATTATTAGGGGTGAAATGGTTGTGTTTCTTCACCCCAACTGCACATGACAGCAGTTTTATATCAGTTTACATGTACGTTAATTTCAGTGATGAAGACAAACCGCACAGACGTTCACTGTACTTTAGTACATTTTGTAAACTTATGACTCTGAGTAGAGTATAGCCTGACTTAAACAAACAAATAACAACTTAGTATAGTCAGATTATTTTTTACACAACTTACATTTTGTAATCAAACTACCAAAACGAAAGTTGGTCACCACCGAAACGAAAGTTAAATCCGAAAAAATCCGAAGAAACTAAAACCTTTATAACTACGGTTACAAATCATCTATAAAGGTATTTTATGACTATTCATGAATAAGACATGTATAATACATCTGTAAATGATTATTACATCATTTGTAACTGATGTTACATAATATATACAAGCTATTGGTAGCTTGTTCATGTTTAACATATGCTTTGTTAAACATTCCTAAAGTATCTATAAATCCTTAATACATGTTATTATGTGCCCTATAGTAAAGTGAAGACAGTTCATCATTTACAACTGTCTGTTAATGTGTTTGTTCATGTTTAACATATGCTTTGTAAAACATTCCTAAAATATCTATAAATCCTTAGTACATGTTATTATGTGCCCTATAGTAAAGTGAAGACAGTTCATCATTTACAACTGTCTGTTAATGTGACTTTCTCCTTACCTGTTGCAAACTACCTGGCTTTCATGAATGCAGATGCCAAACAATTACTAGAATCATGTTTAATATATGATTCGTAAGACATTCGTAAAGAGTGTGTTGACCATTTGCTAACGTTATCATGGGCCTTGTTGTAAAGTGAAGACAGTGATTAGTAAAACATGTGACATCAAAAAGTGGCAAAAGTAACGTTATATAGTATACAAGTATACAACAATTTATTAAGATATAAAATGTAGCAACTCTTGGCCACAGCACACACACTGACATTTAAACAAAGAAATTAATCACAACAGAATCACAGAGTAGCAGCTTGGAGCCTCTGCAGTCACCACCTCCCAGTGCAAGTTAGCTTTAGCTGCTAAGCTAAACTGCTAAGCATGGAGGACATTACTAGCCTACACATCAAAACAAACATTGTGGATACAAACAGCCACCATCAAAATACCCCCTAGTCATAATGCTACTTCATGTGTGTAAGATTAGCCATTTTATGTTACCTCGATCACCTGCAACAAGACAGTTAAAACACATAAAACATGAATTAGACATATTTCTGTCCAGTCTGCAACTGCATCACTGTTCACTTCCTCCCTAGCAGGCTACTGCAGGTGTAATGCAGGTAATCAGTGTGTTGCCAGATTTTGCAAAAGAAACAAGCGGACAGGTCTATGAAAACAAGCCTAAAAGAAGCAACTAGGCTCAGGCTCATGATAACGTCTGCAAATGGTTTACATACTCTTTGCGAATGTCTTACGCATCATTTGCTTAACATGAATGATAATTCTAGTAATTGTTTGGTGTCTGCATTCATGAAAGCCAGGTAGTTTGCAACAGGTAAGGAGAAAGTCCACATTAACAGACAGTCATAAATGATGAACTGTCTTCACTTTACTGTAGGGCACATAATAACATGTACAAAGGATTTATAGATATTTTAGGAATGTTTTACAAAGCATGTTAAACATGAACAAACACATTAACAGACAGTTGTAAATGATGAACTGTCTTCACTTTACTATAGGGCACATAATAACATGTACTAAGGATTTATAGATACTTTAGGAATGTTTAACAAAGCATATGTTAAACATGAACAAGCTACCAATAGCTTGTATATATTATGTAACATCAGTTACAAATGATTTAATAATCATTTACAGATGTATTATACATGGCTTATTCATGAATAGTTACTAATACCTTTATAGATGATTTGTAACCGTAGTTATAAAGGTTTTAGTAATCATTTACGAATGTCAATAAACAGGTTGTTAATTATTTGTTAATAGTCTACAAACTGCTTAAACGTTTATAAATGCTTTAGAATGGGTCGTTACAAATGATTTAATAATCTTTTACAGATGTATATAAATGGCTTATTCATGAATAGTTCACTACTTACTAATACTTTACAAATGATTTGTAACTGTAGTTATAAAGGTTTTAGTAATCATTTACGAATGTCAACAAACAGGTTGTTAATGATTTGTAAATAGTCTACAAACTACTTATAAACGTTTATAAATGCTTTATAACGGGTCATTATTGTAAAGTGCTACCCAATCAAGTCAATTGTTGGTCAATCAAAAGAAACCATCCATTGGCTTTTGTACAAGAGTAGAGCCCTGTGGCCTACTTTACAGCAGGAAGAGATAATTGAATTAGATGGTTTTGAATTTCTTTATGTAAAACAACTGTGATTTGAACATGGAATCTCTGTGCTGAGAGTCTGAGCATTAGACCATTACACCATCGCTCAGTGACTCACAGCAGATGTCTCCAAGTATTGTTGAAACATTCTGTTGTATGTTAGCCTTCAGTTAGTAAAGTTGAAATACTTCAGCATTTAAAGCTGCATAATATTGTAACTTTCCTGTTCACCCCAGATTTGACTTATTGTGTTTTTGAGTTGTTCTTTTGTATTTTAGCCTTCGAAAACTTAAAGCACTCCATCAACTGTTGGAGGACTGGGATTTGAACATGGAATCGCCAAGCTGAAAGCCTGACAATTACACCATCACTCACAACGGATTGCAATGTGTTGTGAGTTTCTAGATCTGCTATTCTATAATTAGGTTGGCAGGTATAGGTGGGGGCGGGGTGGCTGGGACATACAGGCTATGGGACATTTGGACTGCTCCACTCCTTGTAATAATACTAATAATAATGATAATGATAATAATAATAATAATAATAATAATAATAATAATAATAATATATGAGCCATTCTACCGAATTGTGTGTGTGAAATTTTTATTCTATTTTGGAAAGACTTTGACCATATTCGCGTTGCACCAGATCTAAGGGACACATATTTAGTAAAAGTACAGTCAATTATCATATTGTATTTTCATAATCTTTTGGAATATCTTTCCTCTCCCTAAATATGTCACTACCGAAACATGTAGAATTACCTTAAAAAAATACTTATATGAATGTATTAATTTATTTTTTCATCCTCCCCTGTACAGACTATTTCTAAAGATTAATGTAGGTGGTTTCTACAATTAAATACATTAAAATTAATATTCTAACAAATTTTTTGATAATGAATTTTGATGACTCAAAATTACCTTTATATTATTTAATATATTATGCATTTCATCCTCTATATATTGTCCAGCAACCTTTATGATAAAGGCGAAAAAGGATAGTAGACCCGTGGGATATATATATGTCTGTCAGACATTTTTTATAATATAAAAGAAAATCTGTAATATATTATCAAACATCTAACAACAATATGAACTATAGTGTTAACAGAGTGACAATGACATATCACATGAGTCATTGTGAAACAATTATGATTCATGGTCACATTCTATTTCAGTAATATAATTAAATTGATTATATCTTATTGTATTTATTTCATTTTATTTGAATGCAGGGTCATTAAAATGAGTCCATATACAAACACATGTGTTGAATTAACTGTGGAAAAACTTGAAGAACAAGGCACTGGATTAAGTGCTTGGCTGTTAGCCTGGTCCCTACCTATGACACAAATTGTGATAGCTTTTCTCCTCCGTCTACTGGACAATTGTCATCCTCGAAGGCAGACTGGTCAAATTCTCCTCTGGTCTGAGGATTGTCTGTGCATGTAACGTCTGTCCTTCCAAAGGCAAGGTGGGCAGATTCAGTTTCATTGTCAGACAAGCCATTGAGTTGAGCCCTTATTTCAACCTGGAGGACTGTTGATGGGCCCATTTCCATTGTAGCAAGGCACCTCCTTTAGGTGGTGCGCTACCAGTGTGATTCCCAATGCAGAGTCATTGCTGCCTGAATCCCTCATGCCTGCACTCTTTAGCTGCACTGGCACATTCTTGCCAGTACGAGAGGGTGGCATCTTCTGAGGTATAAACTGGTACTGTCACCCTCTGCTCACTGGCATCCAGTTCTCTCTCTGCCTCTTCCCAGAGAATCCCTTCCAAGACATTTCCCATAGAAAAAACAAGTAAATGACACGATAACGGCACAATAGACGTGTGTGTGTGTGTGTGTGTGTGTGTGTGTGTGTGTGTGTGTGTGTGTGTGTGTGTGTGCATGTGTGTCTCGAGGCAAGCTAGGAAGTCCCTCTCCTGACTAATGCACACCAAAAAGCCTGGGTACGAGCCTAATGCACAACCTTAGACCCTACAATATTTAGGCTAGTTTACTAAAATAATTAGTTTTGCTGTGTTCTTATGAAGAACTCACGCATTAATAATAAATGTAAAGATGTATCTAATTTGCATAATTGATCTGCAATATCTTATCTAAAAACAAATGTTATATACACATTATATTTGTTAACAATCTTAATATCTGGCCTTAAAGACATTACTCCGTCTCCTACACCCACATAATCAAAGTTTAATCAAATATGCAAGTGCTCTCATTAACTATGCGCAATACAAAAATCGCCCGAGCAAAAATGGATTCTACGCGAAAAATCATATTAGAACCACTGAGAGAAGTTAGATACACCCGTTAATCAGGTTGTTATAGCTTTTGCCCTGTCTACAAGTTAATATAAAAGAAAACTCCAACCACCCACGATCTTAGTTGGAGACAACATTTATTTAGAATGACTTTTCGGTAACAATTACAAACCAAATCTTAAACAAAAAGAAAAAAAATATACATGTGTGTTTGCATGGGAAGTGTCTGCAGTGTCTGCACTGGGAGGGGTTCAGTAATAACAAGGGACGTTACTTCCACAGCTTCTTGATGGACATGTTCTTCTCGCTGTCCTTCTGCATCACCTGGTGAAAACCACATTCAAATATACCAGTTTAGAAACGTTACGGTACAGACACCTTCGTTAGCATCAGTAATATGGTATTCAGAGCAATAGCATCGTCAGGTCCCCAGGCAAAGTAGGTGGCTGTAAACGCATGTAGTGTGATGATGGCCTGCCTATACGGTCATATCTATGCGGGTAGACTAATCTTGTATTACCAGACCTTCATCTCATCAACTCATGAGATGAAGACATGAAGGTCATGGATGGCTATAACCCAGTGTTAATTTTGTTGACTAAGACTAAACAATTTCAGATGACTAAAATAGGACTAAAACTAAATGGTATGCTATTCAAAAGACTAAATCAGAATTTCAACACTGCACAAAATTAACACTGCTATAACCAGCCTATGCAAGAAATGACTGAGCTTAATTCACATCACCTAACCAATGTGTTGATATCTAAAAAGCATTAGGTTTGCTGGAGGACAATGAACGTATGGTTAAAACCAATGTGTGTAAGCTTATTTCATTCATTAAATGTCATTCTTTATCCGACAATGATGGTGCTCACCGCCTAATCTCAACCGAAGTAGAGTAATCGTTTGTGTTGGATCCTGTGGGAAACAAAATCTGATGCAGTCAGAGTCCTATAATAGTTTAAAGTATTTGTGTGTGGTTAACAAACCTTTGCCACGGCCATCTCAAAGTCCTCCTGTGTGACGTGCACTCTCCTCTCTCTCAGAGCGTACATCCCTGACTCAGTGCACACACCCTGTCAACACACAAAACCCACCATGTAAACAATGAAATGCAGCCTGCTGCGTTCTTCTGCTACACTGTATCTCACTGCCAAGCAGAGTCAAATAGGTAACATTTTTATGAGACTGATTAATAAATAATATTTAATGCTTTTTTACGGACCGATAAAAATCTATCGATCTACAAGCTCACTATCTGCTATTTTCGGCTAATGTTAACCCCCAGAATATGGACGCTGGGGTTCAAGTGGTTAAACAGTGTCTCGGCTCCCAAACCGTACCTTGACCTCAGCTCCAGAGGCTCCAGGCATGAGCTCGGCGATCTTCCTCAGATTAATGCCACGTGTCAGATTCATCTTCCTCGAGTGAATCTTCAGGATGTCCAAACGGGCCTGAAGGGGTGGGGGGGGGGGGCAATGAAATGAGACGCGGTCAAAAGCAGAATACACAAGATATGTATGGGGGCGCACAAACATGGGAGTATAACTACAGGAATTCTAAGTGCCTGGGTGGTACAAACCTCCTCATTGGGAGGGGGAAACTCAATCTTCCTGTCAATCCTGCCTGGCCTCAGCAGAGCAGAGTCCAGGATGTCAATACGGTTGGTGGCCATGATGACCTTGAAGAGATAAACAGGGGTAAGTTAAGAATTATCATACATAGTTGAACAATAGAAGAAAAAGTCTACACATATTTATCACAGACATGCTTGAAAGGAAAACCAATTATACAGAGAGTCAGGTCTTCCTTGTGAACAGAATGCGTCACTTTCAGCTGATAGCTCTGTGTTTGCCACTGCCAAGTTGAAGTTTACACACGCCATTACACATGAATGAGAGCGTGCAGTAGGATAGCGGTTAATAGAAACCAAAAGCAACGACCGCTCCTGTGCTTCATAATATGTTAGATTTAGGCAACTGTTATTGCATGAATCTCCGGCCGCAACTACAGTATCTTCCCGTTGACCATCCCCTCAGACCGTCCCTTTCACCTCACGTCTCTCGGTGCCTCCCCTCCAATGCTCTGGCACCTCACACTTTAAAAACCCCAGCTTTAGATCATGACTTTAGATCATAATGTGCGTGTTCTACCTTAATGTTTTTGGTGGCCTCGAAGCCGTCCAGTTGATTGAGCAGCTCCAACATTGTCCTCTGCACCTCGCTGTCTCCTCCAGAGCCGCCCTCCAGGCGCGATGAGCCGATGGAGTCGATCTCGTCCATGAAGATGATTGAAGGAGCGTGCTCCCTGGCCATGACGAACAGCTCGCGCACCATACGGGCACCTGGAACGAGAACGTTTGCTCAGATTTTTATCTAGACCAGGGGTCTTCAACATTTTCAGGCCAAGGACCCCTTAGCTCAGAGACAGATGAAGCAGGGACCCCCACTACATTGTATACAATTGTGTTAGTTAGGTGATAGTTGGTTTGCTTCTTTTTCCTTCTACACCAAACCTCTTCTAGGAAAATAGCTGATCTATTAACCTCGCAGACCGTAGATCTGCTATTTTCGGCTAATGTTCAGAATAGGGATGCTAGGGTTCAAGTGGTTAATGTAAAAAAAAGAAAAGGTTCCTATCACATAAGATTTAGCAGCTCCCCTGTAGTAACTCTGAGGACCCATTATCTAGAGGCCAGGTTTGATTTTAGAATTAAATGAGCCACCGTGTGGAACTCACCCTCTCCGATGAACTTCTGAACCAATTCAGAGCCAGAGACCCTGATGAAGGTGCAGTCGGTGTGGTGGGCCACAGCTCTGGCCAGCAGGGTCTTTCCTGTGCCTGGAGGCCCATACAGCAACACACCCTGGTCACAAGGAGTTAGACAGACTAATCAGAACCATTTACAATGTAGCAGAAATACAGTACATATTGCAAAAACATTTCATGACCCAATCAAGTTCACCTAATAGATGGCTAATGTTTATCTTATTTCTTTTAGGTGAATTGTCAACGCATTACTCCTAGTCCAAGAACTGGTTTGAAATGGCCCGGACGGCTAGTGTAGTGGTCCGGGCACCTAGGCTGCTAATTCAGTGTATTGCGGGTTCAAATCCCAACGACCTTTGCTGCGTGTCACTCCCCACCTCTCTCTCCCCATTTCCTGTCAGTCTACTGTATCTATCAATGAAATCAAAAATATATATTTTACAAAAAAAACCTGGTTTAAAATGAAGGTACAGGAGCCAAAACTCAGGTAGCATTCAGATGCCTTTTATACAAATTATGTTCATCCGGCATCCTCTAAGCAGCAACTATGAATTGCTGCCTTCAGGAAGCCGATACACGGTAGTGCAGCTTTGCACAAATCCTGATATGAGACAGGCCGAAAGGCATGGCGAGAGAGTATGTTTTGCACCCTGTCTGTCCGTCGTCCGTCCATGTGTCCTGTCCGTGTGCGAGCAGCTAATCTCCCGCACCGTTGGCCCGGGCCGGTCGCTGTGAAACTGTGCACACTAGAGATGCGCGGATGGGTTTTTTTGTCACCCGAATCCGCGTTAACAAATTCATTATCCATCCGTCATCCACCCGCGGTAATTATATCATCCTATTTATGCAGTGACTGTATACAATCCACAACCATAGTAACAACAAGCACACGTCTTCATTGAGTTACTTTCGCTTTCAACCACTTTGTTGCCATGTCGGCTTTTTATAAGCTTTTAATAAGCGACTTTTGGGCTTGTTTGGCACATAGACTGTAAAGGTTTGGCACTTGTTTTGGGCTTGTTTTCATAGACCTGGCTGCTTATTTCTCTCGCAACCTACCTGGCAACACCGTACTCACACCGGCTGGCTGCAAAGCAACATGTAGTGAGCGGCTATTTTGTGCCTGGTGTAAAATGACGTAATATTAAAATACTACAAACGCAGTTAACGCACACACGGTGAAATGTAGTGCTTTTCAAAAGCTTTTATAGGCCTATAGATTGATATATCATTAATTTAATTCCCGCATTATTTCACCCGCGGTTTATCCAATATTAATTAATAATTATATTTGATTGACCCAAATCCACCCAAACTGCGGTTAACTGCGGCAACCGCGGCTAAAACCGCGATCCGCGCATCTCTAGTGCACACACACTCCCTGGATGCCAATTCAGAACCTCAGCCCCAAATTTTTCACATGGGCCTGTTATAGCGCCACCAGGAGGCCGATTTGTGCAAAACCCTTTTTTTGATATTACTACCACAGATTTTATCCAAACGTCATGCAAATCGGTACACAGTATCTATATAGTCATGTGATCAACACGGATCTGTCCGATTTCCCATATTCCATCCTCATTGGCTAAGGTTGGCTTCCAAAGTTTGCAGGATTAGTCCGTTTTGAACAAAATGCCTCAAATTATGCACGCAGCTTGCAATTTCCGTGAAATTTCACTTTTTCTAGTTTATCTTTTGTGCCTGCTAGCGTAGCACTCATGAACCGAATGGGAGTGTGAGTGTTGCATTACTAGGTATGCATCATTTAACTCTGAAATCATCAGTTTGCTAATGTAAGAATTATGATGGCGTGTGAGGCTATGCTACTACCTAGCCAGAATATATTTTCCATTAACAATGTTACCTCTTTGATGACATGACTTCGCACATTACCGCTGACTGTTTTGGGTGCACTTGTCTAAAGACACCTGTCGGTTTGCATGAGTTTACTCATTTGATCGGTCCTGACCGCTGTTCGGATTGGCCGCTCTTCGGATTGATGCAATTCATTGGGATGTCATAATTTGTATAGAAAAAAAAGCTAATTTCACAGAAAGGCGGAGGGTCTGTTTTATGTGTTGTGGGTAACGTACCTTGGGCTGTGCAATGCCCAGAGCTTCAAAGAGCTCTGGGTGCTTGACAGGCAACTCAATCACTTCTTTGATCTCCTTGATCTGCTTGTCCAGGCCACCAATCATTTCGTAGGTGGAGTCCGGCACCTTCTCCACCATCATGAGGGACACCAGAGGGTCCACCTTGTTGGGAAGGATCTTATGCAGGGTATAGCTATCGTTGCGCAGAGCCACGCGGCAATTGGGAGTCACCTGGTAAGAGATTGAAGAATTTGGTTGGTGACGATAGTGACAAAACAATTGTCCAGTTTATCTGTGCTAAATACAAACATTAAAAATAAACTATTCATACATTTGTAATAAGAACGAAATAATAAACAAAGAAAGCTTCAGTACTAACATCATTGATGTCGATGTTCTTGTCAACATCCACAACAAATTTGCCCTCTGGGTGCACCTGAAAATGACAAGAGCAGCAGTTTAGACCACCATCTAGTGGATGATAATAGTATGCTACCTCTGCATTAGTATTGTCAAACAGATCTCAGGTATACACAATACACACACCTTTACAAGCACTTTCTTTTTGTCCATAGCTCTAACCACTTCCCCCACATACGATCCCTGTTCCTGAAGCAACTGCAACTCCTCGCGAAGAAGACGCACTAAAACAGAGCAGAGGTTGCATTTGAATTTACAATTTGTTATTACACTCTGTTGCTCATAGGAATGGTCTGAAATATTATTTAGAATAAAAGTTGATAACTTGGTTGTTGGCAAGTAATGATGCACCTTTAGCATTGAGTTCATTCCTCTGTGCCTGAAGACGTCTGAGATTCTGGCTTTTGTCATTCACTGTCAACTGTAGAGGGAATAAATAAAACATTCAAGTTCGACTGGCGAGGAAGCAGTGCAGTCACACACATCAAAAGAACAATCGAGGAGTTAAATGATCTTCTCTCACCTGTAACTCTTCTATTTTGGACAGGTAATACTGCCGAAGGCCAGAGCCTCCTTTACTGTCCCCAATTTCCATCTGTTGAGACAAAGCACATTTAACGAGTAAGAATTAGGGCTGCATTCTTTCAGGATCAACATCACAATGTATATGTGTATTTCAACAGCAACATTGCAAAGGATGCACTTGTCTGTTGCTCTGGCCCATTTAGACCTGAGGCCGATTCTAAAAACGCCTTCTAAATCCTGACCTATGTTTTCTGAAAAACTTCAAATATTTATTCAAAGATTACAACAAATGTATGTTGTTATATACTGTACATAGCAACAAGAACCCCAAAAGGGGTTCCCGTCCTGAAAGGTATAGTTACAGAAAGGGGTTCCCGTCCCAAATGTGTTCAGACAAGAGCATCTGCTAAATGCCTTAATTGTAAAGAGAAACCCAGGCAAATTGTACAAAAAAACAAATACTTCTTGAAGCTAACAAGGTTTGCATTTTTTCCAAACTAATCAATACGAAAAACAGTATAGTCCATCTGATAAATAAAACAATGACTGAATGCTATTCTGCATTCACTTAATGGAAGGGTAATTGGTTAAAATAAGTGTTAATTGGCTCTATATTCTGATAGTACTCATTGCTATAATATAGAGTGGTCAGTAACAGGAGTCTCCATGTCTCTCCAGCTCTTTATTAAACAGAAAGTACATTTTCAGGTCAGGATACCAATTTTATCCAATAAGTATAGAGAACTCAGACAGGATACAGATTACACAAGTGAAAGTAATGACACAAAGAAATGAGCAGACACAATTGGAACTGGGTACTCTCCTTACACCTGAAAATGTATTATCTGTTATTAATATCTGTTTATCAAAGAGCTGGAGAAATGGTGAGAGAGAAATGTTATTGAGCCAACGAGTCTCTAAAGCAATGAATACTATCAGAATAGTGATTTAACCTTTTAGCAAAAACAAGTTTTGACCAAAACATATCAAATGTTTCCCTCTTCAAAATAACCCTAATCATTGCAAGAGAGATGATTTATTTCCAGGTATTGAAGTTGAAATATAAGCAGATCAGCATTGTGTAGATTATATGCTTATGTCTCAACTTCAATACCTAAAAATAATTGATCTCTACCAGACTGCATTGTTTGTTTTAAGTGCCAACTCATTTCCCATTTCATCCACTTAGATATGAATGTAGGAACTTGTAGGGGCCCTCATACGAGGTCATTATGATTATGCATGCACTTCATGGTATCACAACACCTCCAAGGCCCTAAAAACAAGGCTCCAAACATCCCAAAACAAACTTGTAAGGCTACTTCTTGGCCTCAATTACAAAACCCATCTAACCCATGCCCATTTTGCTAGGATTGGATGGCTTAGGGTTGAGGACAGAGTACAGCAACTTGCTATGGGCCTGGTCTTCAAGATACACCACAACATTGGGATCCCCCTGTATTTGTCAAAATACTTCCAAAATGTTAATCAAGTCCATGATCATAACACCAGAGGCAGCTCCACAAACCATGTTCAACCCAGATTTGGCACAACAAAGGGAATGAACTCTTTCTCATGCTATTCATCTAAAATGTGGAATGCCCTACCAAAAGGAGTAAAGGAGTGTAAAACCCTACTCACTTTCAAAAATGCCCTAAAGATACACCTTCAGGAGGCTGCAATTCAAAAATGGCCCCTGTCCAAGTCCTAACCTACCCCATGTCCTAACCTAACCTACCCCCCCCTCTCTTTCTTTTTTGTACATATTTTTCACTCTTCATACCAGTAACCTGTAAACTGTTTGTATGACATTCTGTATAGTAGTGTGTATATCTGTCTGTCTCTTATATGTCATCATGATTTGTGTGCGTGGGGATCTCATCTTAAACAAGCTACGTGCTTAACTGAGCTATCCAGTTTAGTAGACCTTGTATTGCGAATTTGTACTTCCATGTACTGTTATGTACTGTCATGTGCTGTTCTCATGTCTTACTAAATAAAGTACATCAATCAATCAATCAATCAATCAATCAATCAATGTCAGTGCTAGTTAATGATCATATTTTCAGTTCAGTGTAAGTTAACAAACACCTCGACAGAGAGAAGTTCAGAGGACTATAATGTTTGACAGATGGTGAACTTTAGCAATAGCCTCCATGACGTTAGCTTGTTAGCTTCTAGCTACAATGAGACAGCAAACCGGCACGAGTCATTGTTTGTTATTGACTGAGTTGACATTAATGACGTTATATTTTCACAACGCTCCTGCGACTCGTTTCGTTCTGACGGCGGCCCGTCCGCCTGAAGCCTGAAACACAACGTTTTATTCACACTATGACGTCTAAAACACAGAGAAGAGTAGAAATCTGCACTTACATGATCCATGGCGTCCGTCTCCATCTTGGAAAACCCCATCAGTGTTGCCAGATTTTGGGAGAGAAATAAGGAGCTAGGTCTATGAAGACAAGACCAAAAGAAGCGTTCGGCTATTTGAAAATAGCAGATCTATCTACAAGCTTGTAGATTTGCTATTTTCAAGAAAATCTTGAAGAAATTGTGATTTTTCTTTTTACATTTTAACACAAATCTTGTATGGGGCTCTAAATCTTTTCAAATGGGGGTCCATGAACAAATGCATATTAATTTGGGGGTCCTTGACATGAAAATGTTTGAAAACCACTGCTTTAAACAACATTTAGGAAACAAGCCCAAAATATGCAACCTGCCCCAAAAACCGCAATCTGCAACTACCAATATTTCCATTTTTTTCTGTGCAACTTTACAGAAAAACAGGCCAAGTCGCTTATAATGAGCGGACATGGCAACCCTCAAACACAGACTTCGTCAGATGATGCAAGACTTCCGGCAAGGTGCTCACAGCGCCCCCTATATGACTACTAGATCACAGTCTATGGACTGAATGTGTAAATACACTTTTTTATATTTCACAATGGTGGAAAAAGTACTCACATTTCTTACTTACTTCAGTAAAAGTATCAATATTGCATTGTAGAAATACTCAGTTACAAGTAAAAGTAAGGAATTCACAATTTACTTGAGTAAAACTACAAAAGTATTGGTATCAAAATGTACAAAATAAAATACTTTCACAAGTTTTTAAATGCTTTATTAACAAAATTATTAACAGTACAAGTAGTATAGTGAAAGGTTATGCTAAAAGGATAACACAAAAATCCCCAGGGGCTTGTTTCCATTGTACTCAATTCATCAGAAATACATATTTTAAGAACAAGAGTAAACACGGCTTAACATAAGTTACATGCTGTTGTACATTTATAGAAAGGGTGAAATGTTTGTATGCTACCAATAGTGTAGGCTAGGCTAATATACAGCAATGTTGATGTTAGGCAGATCATATGTCTCCTGTAAGAATTAAACGGAGACAATGAAAGGCTTTTATTCCTGAGGTGGGAAAACATGTTTTCAGGGAAGTTTAAAGTGTTTTAACTGGTGCAGTATCAAATAGGTTACATTATTTAAAACAGAAATAACATTTTGCACCCACTCACTCATGGAATGACCTGATTACAAGCATTCAACTCCATTTAGTGCTTTGGAATCAATGCAACACCATTAGGCGTAATGTGTGCAACACCGCCACCTTCTGTCCATAATAATGTACTACAATAATTAACTACCTGACTTGTGCACACATGTTCAACATTAACACCATCCTAAAAGGTCAAGTTTGCAGTTTGCAAAAAGTACAGAGGTACAGTTATACAATCATGCTAAAAGAATAACACAAAAAGCCCTGAGGACTTGTTTCCATTGTGGTCCTATGTATTCAATTAATCAAGACATAAAGACATACAATGTAGGTGCAAGGTGCAGAGACAGTAGTACAAATGCAGAGACAAATGCAGAGACAGTAGTGCCTCAGTAAACAAGCATCACAGGTAAACCAAGATCCTAGCATCAGCCTAAACACTATAGTAACACAAATGATAATCTGTACAATGAAACTATGTGATACCAGGTAAACAACGAACCTAGTTTAAATAACCTTAATTTAAATTACATTCTTAACATTGTCAAGAAAAACAAGCCTAAGCAACAAAAACATGAGAACAAATAACCAAGACATGTCTGCATGGTAGCCATATCTAGGTTAATCGCTAGAATCAATCAAGGCAGAAGGTGGCAGGAAGGGGTAAAGGTAGAGTTCAAGTGCTAGGGGGTGAGGTCGGTGGAAATTTGGGAGTAAGTCTGTGTTCCACAGTTTGGGAGCCAGAGGGAGAAGAGTCTGGGATCTGTGGAGTGTTGTCCCGGGGTGTTTTAGGGAAGGTTCAGACAGCTTTCCTGCTTTAGCTGATCTGAGTGAGGTGTAGGGGTGCCATGCCTTTGGTTGCCTTGTAGGCCCGACATCAGTGTTGAAGAAATCCATCTGAAAACAAAAACATTTAGTATCACTTCTTTCTTCCTGTTAAGCTTAGCATGGAGACCTGACACAGCACTGGTACTGACATGGGCTGTATTCAGCAGCTAGAGGGAACAAAAGCACAACATCGGATTAAGGTGGTGGAGTGTGGGTGATGCCACTAGTTCAGCTTCCTCACAGGGCATTATTTACAGCAGAATAATTACTACAGTGAATGATTGGTAATAAATCTACTTTGTGATTGATTGCACCTCCGCTCCTGTATGGTCTGACGAGAGAAAAGTGTTGCTCCTGGAAAAGTCTCATTGCTTTCTCATTGCTGCTGTGTCGAGGCGCATAAAGTCAGAAACTTATATAAGTACTTAACTATCCTTTCACCTTTGTCTCAATGCTTATAGCAACACAACATGTCACAGTAGTAAAAAAAAATATATATTGTTTTCTTTATAGTGATTGTGTGATAGCCAATAATAGCAGAAGACTGTAGGCCTATACGTGAACAAACCATCACATTGGAGGATGGTAGTTTTCCAGTCTGCCTTTTCTACATGCTTTAAAATGTAATGAGATCACATGACTATGAGATAGTTCAATGGAAATCTCTTTGTAGTTTTTAGACTGAGCTAGGCCAAGTGAATAGTCATTTCCCTTTATTGTTTATAGATAACGGGGGGAAATGCCCAAACACATTGGATAGTTGCTGCCTTGGATTTAATTAGAAACATATTTGTTCAATCTTTTTTTCTCTACATCTACACACCATGGCATACAGCTGGGGGATGCCCATTCACACCTTTTTGTTTTTCTTACAGCTGCACACCGTTACAGAAAAAAAAACATTTAGGCCTGTTAAACCTATACGTTATTATTCCTTTCAATCCGGAACAGCATCTGTGTCACATTAGTTGTTGCCATATATATATATAGCAATATCTTCTTTTTTTTCCCAGAAAACTTAGGTTAGGCCTCAGGTCTAAATCATTGTTTGTCTAAAACAAGTAAAAAAGGTTAAATTAACCATTCTATAATCGATGGTTGTCATCAAGGGAAAACTCCATGTTTGTAGAAATGAATCTGCTTTAATTGGCCTGCTGTTCCATTCCAAGACTAAGCTTTTAGGCCCAGAGGACAGAAATAATTGCTGTAGTGTGTTCATAACATACTGCAACTCTACTCATCTTTAGGCTCATTTTACACTGGTTGACGCCACTTAATGGCCTCTTTCTTCTCTGCAACCCAGTCAGTTAAATCTACGGTGCTAAAAAGCCATGGGCGGCTGCCCACTCCTCACCTGATCAGCGGTGCTGTAGGCAACAGCTTCTCCTGGGTGGAGGTCAGCTCAGTGAGATCTTTTTGTCTCCTCCAGGGCCTTGTTGCTCTCCTCTAGCCTGTAGTGTGAACAGAAAACCAGGACATGTACTCATTTTAGGTTACAATGCAAGTCCTGCATTGTCCCTCCCACCACCCCTCTGGTTTAATGGTTGTATCTACTTCTTTGGACTGTAAGGTGGTGCAGAAAATAAACCATGACAATTCAAGCAAAGAATCTGGCTTAGGGGTTCCCTAAGCCAGTGGTTCTCAAAGTGTGGTTCAGGGACCCCAGGGATCCTTAAGGGCGTAAATTAGTTAATATAGCGTCACAAACAGTTCAATCACTTTAACCCTAAATACATCGGCTATTTGAAATCAGGCGATCTACAAGCTCACAAGTTCTGAGCTTGTAGATCTGCTTGTAGAATCTTGAGAAAAATACATTTTTGAATAGTTTTTAAACATGAATCTTGTATGGGGGACGCAGTCCTTGGCAGTTGGCACAATACATTTTCAGATGGGAGTCCGTGGCCAAATTTATATTAATTTGGGGTTCCTTGAAATGAAAATGTTTGAGAACCAGTGACCTAAGCCTGTGGACCCCTGGGCCAAGGCACAGAAAAGTACATCCTGTGGAGTCTCTGGTTCTCAAAGTGGGGTCCAGGTACCCAGAGGGGTCCTTGTGGGGGGGCACCAGGGGGTCTGAGGAAGAAATGATATGGCTGCTTATATCTAACCTTTATAGATTACGATCACTTATAATACTTCTACAATAGCCTATCTTGTTATGGTTCAGTTTGTCCTTCAGACAGCTACAGTATATAACTATGATCTCTGCCCTGTGCTCGAGGCAGAACTACAGTACCACTGACATGAGTGTTAATGTACTTCTGACCATGATATCATGTACCAGCACTTATAATACTTACTAAACCTTGCTGTAAGTTGTTATAATTATAAACATTTATAACGAGTGTTATGAAGCCTTTTAAGTGCATGCATAATAGACCCGGCCTTTAAGTAAAGTGTTACCTCAGTTTCCTTTATAGCAGAGCTCTGTTCTGAACGCACCATCAACAATAAGTGAATATTGCCATAATGAGTCATATAACAGTTTATACAATAGTTCTTACATACAGTACCAGGCTCCGTCTCTGATGGTTTCTTTTGGGTCCAGGAGAGTCCATTTTATGCCCAAACCTTCCCAGGAGGAGTGTCTACCTTGCACAAGTGTTGTTGTCGCCTGGAATGCTTTGGTTTCTTGTGCTGATTTCTGTAACATGTTTGTTTTAACTATGGATTGTCCTTAGTCTGATCCCTTACCCTTTGAGCTGCCCAGCATGGTGGCACCTGCCAGGGGCGTAGCTCTCTGGGTCACTGGGATAACGCAAGCTCCTCTACCACGTCAAGGTAACAATCCATGAGAGGAGATCCCAATTTAGTCATCGCCAATTCCCAATTGTCCCCAAGTGTCCATTAGTCCCTGTTGCTGGCACCACCACCACCTCCACAGCTGGGGAGAGGTATAAACTACTGTGTGCATCCTCCCATACACACTTGCCAGTAGCTTCTATAGTGCAGCAAAAAGAACGGTCACTTGATCCATCATCAGATTAATTCCCACCCGTAAACACGGCCAATTGTGTTTGATGGAGCGCCAGGCCAAGCTGGAGGCACTGCTTTTGCTGCTGGGTGCTGAACCCAGCTTTCTGCTGCAGTGGTGGGAGAGTGTTTTACCTCTCACACCCAGACGCCCCATAGACAGACAGACAGACAGACAGACAGACAGACGCTAAACGCTCAGGCGCAAGGCGCTACCTAGAGCCTGGCCCCGCAAGTCGCCAAGGCCAGTGATCACAACGGTGAAGGGCGGCTCAAGCTAGCCCGCCAGATGCGAGGCCAACTGACTGGTGAAGATAAAACCTACCGCTGAGTAGCACAGAGGACAGACAAAAGAAAAGGCTGCAAGAAACCAGTAAACATACATACGATAGATAGACAGATATATATTCTATTTTAGTTTTTTTTTGTAGTTTTTGTTTTTTTTGTAGTTTTTGTTTTGTTTTTTTGTGCATTTTTTAGTTATTTAAAGTTAAAAGCCTATAAAGTAGTCGGCCAACAGAAAAAAAGTGAGAAGTTTCTCTGGGAGGGCTAATGCATGCAGAGGAACATGTAAACCTTCCCAGATTCACTTCCTGCTGAACAGGTGCCCAACCAACCTGTAGGAAGACAGAGATCACCCTCCCTTACTTACCTTAACTCTGCCACACACAGATGCCCCATAATGAATTAGATATTATGAATTAGACAGACAGACATTTGTTTTGTTGTATTTTTCCTTAACAACTATTGCTCTTGTGTTATCCTTTTAGCCTTAATGACTGACTGTACCTCGTTTACATTTCTGACTAATAAATTATTCAATCAATCAATCAAAAACTGAAGAAAGTTATCAACCACCAATTAATTAAGACAGGGAACGCATCAGTGTCATTTTAAGATTTCTTTGGGCTATTCAAAAATAGCAGATCTACAAGCTCATAGGAGCTTGTAGATCTACTGTTTTTGAAAAATGAAGTTGTGAAGATGTGTGCAAATTTTTGAATATATATACATTTTTAACTCAAATATTTGCTTCTGGGGGTCCCTGGAACAACATATTTTGAGATGAGGTGGGGGTGGGGGGGGTCTACGGACAAATATTACATTACAGTCATTTAGCAGACGCTTTTATCCAAAGCAACTTACAATAAGTGCATTCAACATAGGTAGGGACGAAACTACTAATCACCAGAAGTCTTAAGTGCATTTTCTGCAAAAACAAGCAACCAAGAGTATACCTTGCGCTAAGGTAAAAGTACAATATATCAGCTACCTATTTCCTTAAACAGATGAGACAAAATAGCAAAATCAAATACATATCATTTTGGGGGTCCTTGACATGAAAACAGTTTGAGTACCACTGATATTATAGCAACATAAATTCTTAAAAAAAAAAAAGGATTTAGAAGACATATGTAGAATCCCCCAGATGCAAAGATTTGAGTTAAAATGTTCACTTTAAAAAATATATGTATTTTCACGATTTTTTTAAAATGTAACAATATTACTTACCTATTACTAACCCTATGATTCCAGATGTATCCAGGGGTGGTACAACAGGTCCAGTAATGTCGCCCTGGATGCTGGATCTTTGACGAGACAGTGGCTCAAAAAGTCCTGGCCACCTGAAAAGATATAATTAAAAGTTAGTGAAACGCTGTGTGTGTGTGTGTGTGTGTGTGTGTGTGTGTGTGTGTGTGACTGCGTGTGTACCGTGGGTGAGAGAGAATGACAAAGAGACTGTGTGAAAGGCAAGCATGTTTGCAAACATCCATACGCAGTCTAAATGTGTTGGAGTGCGGGTCCATTTGTACAATCATTCATAGTTTATTTTATTGAATACTTTATGAGTCAGAAATGTAAACAGCACGTGGTAAAGTAAGACATTAAAGCTTAAAGGATAAGACAAAATAAATAAAAGGAAGTATTTTGCTGTGTACTTGAGTGTGTGTATGGCTTACACTGGGACAGCAGCTCAGGGTTCATCTGTGGCTCTTGGAGGGGGTCGTCATCGACCAAGTTGAAGGGAAAGCGTCCAAACACCATGTTGTACATCACCACTCCAAGTTGCCACACGGTGTATGGGACTGCCCTGTAGCGCCCAACTCCAAAGAACTCTGGAGGGAAGTAATCCAAGGTTCCTAGAATCCACACAGAGAGAAATAAAGGGTAAGAGCAAGTGAGAACTACCAAACACGCCATAACATAAGGCATAACCTTATGTTATGCCCATACAATGTCCAGAGTAGACAGAGGCACAAATGGTCAAACAAGAATATTGTGGGAGGGAAGCCAATCAGTGTTTTTGTCACTGCACTAGCAACTCCTACAGGTTGATCAAGGACGCCTGTCAGCAGGCATGTTGAACTGTGAGGAATAGGGCGGTTCCTCCACACACACTACGTCCTCCAGGTGAAGCTTCTCACTGGCACATGAAAAGAAGCGGCAGGCGGTTCCATGTGTATAGGAGGAGGTGTTATATCATCCCTGGGACCAACCAGTCCAACAACCAACCAGTAGGGCTCAGCAGTGACAAGACTACACACATGTAAGTGTTGCCATAAGTGGCAGATAATGGGGAAAAGTTGGCACACAAAAAAGAAAAAGACAAAACAATATTGTACCAGCCATGTCGGTATATTCCTCATCTGTCTGGGCGCAGCTACAGCCGAAGTCTATGACCCTGACCACTGGACCCTGAGAGCCTGTCTGCACCAGTATGTTCTCCAGCTTGATGTCCCTGTGAACAACACCTTTCTGATGGAACTCTATCAGTGCGTCCACTAGCTGCTCCATTATGGTCTGAGAGAGAGAGAGAGACAGACAGGGCCAGGGGATATGACAGAGAAAGACATGTTATGAGACTGTTGGACTACTGTAATGACCTAGATTGATCTATTTAATGCTAAATGGACATAGTCACACACACACACACACACACACACACACACACACACACACACACACACACACACACACACACACACACACACACACACACACACACACACACAGTGTTTTTTTAATCTAATTGTTTCCATCCATCCTTCCATCCTCTTACCTTAGCCTCATGCTCCGGCAGGCTGCCTCCTCTTTCCATGAGGTAGTCAAACAGGTCCATGGAGGGGACGGGTCTCTCCAGGACCAGGACCACCTGCTGACCCAGGTCAAACCAGTCCAGAAGGGTGACGGCTGCAGACTCACCAACCAAGGTCCCTGCTACCTGTCTCTGCAGCAACACCTCTGTGGGAATCCTGAGCAGGTTCCCGTTCACAGTCTGAAGTCACAGTAACAAAGACTCTATTACATAATTATCTACAAGTATATTTTACTGGGGCCATTGACTGACAATGGCCATGACAGTGACTGGTTTCAGGTAAATGTATTGTCCCACATAAATAATATGGGGAGAGACACTATATTATAGAGAGAAGAACTGGTGAACATTTCAAACAACTAAAAACAACTCACCACTTCTGTGTAGGCCACCATCTCCTTAGGAATGTATTTGATCGCCACCTTGAGGAGAGAGACACAAATATATCATTCATGGCTTCATCAATGATAGGTAAATAAATACTGTGTGTGTGTGTGTGTGTGTGTGTGTGTGTGTGTGTGTGTGTGTGTGTGTGTGTGTGTGTGTGTGTGTGTGTGTGTGTGTTCCTTACAGGCAGGTTGTCAGCTGTACGGTAGCCTCCAAAGACAGTCCCATAGCCTCCATTCCCCAAAGGCTCTTGTTGGACGTATAAGTCGTCTAAAACAGACAAAAAAACAAGTTTAATCAATCAATCTATCTATTTATCTATCCATCTATCTAATCGATACCAGTGTGTAATAAATAAATGAAATCTAGGATCTGAGAATCAAACTGAGATCTGGGGACTCTTAATAACTCAGAGAGTGTACAAATGGAACCAAATGGACCTGTACGGTCCTTGGAATTAAATATGTTTGAGAACCACGGATCTAGGAAAACATAGAAATTCTAATTGTTAAATTGCAGCTATAAGTTAGTAAAATAATAACGGAAAGAGTACAGTAAGAGTATAAAACAGTAGTGCAACATCAACTGAAACATTAAAAAATATTACACTATCATCAATACGTGGTATGGGAATGGCATAGACTGGCATATTCGCCGATACCAGCATTTTATGCAGTATCGGCAGCTTTTCCGACTGGCATCGGAACAACTCTATCTATCTATCTATCTATCCATCTATCTACTGCATAGCATAGCTTACCTCTCTTGTCACAGTAGGGGGATGAAGATGAGGATGAGGATGGTGACACTGACCACTTCCAACTCTCTGTCTTCTCCTCCAGGAGAACATCAACGCTGTGACTCCCTACAGAGTGAGAAACCATAATAAAACCATGAGTTTCCAGCTTACAAGAATGCTGCATACATCTCTATCTGTCTGTCTGTCTGGCAGTCTACTTTAGTGGTTCTCAACCTGTTGGTCGGGATCCCCACATGATTTTGGGGGGGGGGGGTCCCCAGAGGACAGTGAAGTGACAATTTAAGGACTTTTAATACCTACCTTTTAATTTTAATACCTAAACAATTGTCAAATAATATAAGAAAGACGCAAATATTGTGAAAATAGCCAACCGTTGTGAGCTTGTAAATCTGCTATTTTCGCAATATTTATCTGTGGAACCAAGTCAAACTACATGTAATGCCTCAACTCCTACAATTCCAAGTGCTTGTCAGGGTTCAAACTACATGTAATGCCTCAACTCCTACAATTCCAAGTGCTTGTCAGGGTTCAAATATGATTATGTGGGGGGGGGGGGGGGGGGGGGGGGGGTTCCCAGTTCAAATATGAAAAGGTTGAGAACCAAAATCGGTGCGGTGGAGAGCTGCCTTTAGCTGAAATGTTTGTTAAATTCCAAATTGGATTCAAATATTTTGTAGATCTAGTGAGGAGCTAAACGTCAAACAGCAGAAATGTATTAGAGTAATTCATTATTGGTCAAATAATAGAGTAACTTACTTGCACGTCCAGAGGAAGACGTCTCGTTGGTCATCTTGGTGAGATACAGCTCCACCCTCTTGATGAGATACAGCTCCATCATCTTGATGAGAAACAGCTCCATCCTGCTCTGTGGAGGGAGAGAGAGAGAGACAGACAGACAGACAGACAGACAGACAGACAAAGAGCTGAGAGGGAGAGAGCTGAGACACCTGTGAAAGGGAAAAAGACAGAGAGATATATGTCAGTTTATTATGTCAGTGGTGGAAAGTAACTAAACAGATACCAACTGTAGCCTAATTAAGTACAATTTTGAGGTAGGCCACAGTACTATAGTAATATGGAAGTAAAAATGTATATACTCTATGGAGTATTTACATTTTTCAATACATCTCATTAGATTCATACATTCTAGACAAGACAATACATAGATAGATATACACCACAATAAAAACACCCAGCAAAGTACTTTCTATAAAAGGTAAGCCAATTCTAAATGTAAAAGGGTCTTTAAAAGAAAGCAATGTCTTCTCCATACTTGTGTAATGCTGCCCATAATGTTTACATCTCATTACAATACATTAGTTACAGTGTAGATTTACTTTGATTATTACAAAACATTAACCAATTCACCCCCATTTGTTACTATTCAAAAATAGCCAATATACAAGCTCATAATGCATCATAATGCCACATATTGTGAGCTTGTATATCTGCTATTTTTGAAATATAGATACTTATTAACCAATTAAGCCCCATTTGTAACTGCATCTATTTGAAAATACCAATCTACAAGCTTGCAATGCATCACAACGTGATACATTGTGAGCTTGTAGATCTGCTATTTTTGAAATATTATGACATATTTAAAAACATGTGGGCCAAATCCATTCATAATAATGAGTACTGTTACTTTGGTAGGCTACTTCAAGGACTTTTACATGCAACAGACTATTTTCTACATTGTGGTATTACTACTTTGACTTAAGTACCCTAAATAAAATCATCTGAGTGGGCCTACTAAATTAAATATTGTTGTGTAAAATAAATCCCATTCAGGCATGGCCTGGCTGCTTTGTACCACACAGTACGACGGTATTGTTTGGCAAAAAAATAACAGATCTACAAGCTGACAATGCCCCACAAATTGATGCTACAGGTTAAAAGCTAAGCTTGTAGATCTGTTCTGATTTGAACGACAAACGACAGTTTGATTCAAACGTAGCCCTGAAACATGACTGTCATACCAATTCAAACGTAAATAAGCCACAATAAGAGACGTTATAATGCAACGCTTTTAAACCCAGTACAACCAATAGCCTATCAAAATAACATTTACCCCTTTAATCCTGATCAGAACGTTTTGAAAATCAACAACCAGCTAACATAACAGACGTTACACATCTCTTAACGATAAACTAGATGACAGCAACAGCAACGAAAGAGACGTTATGTTTGCCAATAATGAATAGATCTACAAGCTAACAACGCTCCATGATGCAACAAGTTGTTAGCTTGTAGATCTGTTCTTTTTCCACACGACAGCAGCCGTTGTCTGATTGAAACGTAAACAGGACACAGCAGAGACGTTTCGTTTGCCAAAAAGAACAGATCTACAAGCTAACAACGCCCCACGATGCAACAGGTTGTTTTGTTAGCTTGTAGATCTGTTCTTTTTCCACACGACAGCGGCCGTTGTCTGACTCAAACATAAACAGGCCACAACGTCGAGATGTTATATGTAACTCATTAAACCCAGTAGAACCAGTAGCCTGTTAAAACGACAGTTACCCCTTTAATCCTCGTTAAGAACGTTTTAAAAATAAACAACAAACCTAACATAAGTTACATAACAGACGTTACACATCTATTAACGATAAACATGCTAGCTGACACTGTCAGCTAGCATGTTTATCGTTAAAGATGACAGCGGTAACGGAAGAGATGTTATCCACACTGACTTAGCTTCTAAACTTTAGACATAACTCGACGCAAAAATCAAACATATCAATAAATAGGCATTTTAAACAGCTACAAGTGACAGTTCCCCCAAAACCCCAAGGAAATCAATCAAAACTCACCGGTTAGTTGACAGTTGCAGCCTATTTGAAACAAATAGACTACAACTTCTGGAAGAAAAGCTGGTTAAAACGCAACAAATATTAAAGCAAAACGTTTATCAAAACAATGTGTAGAGATTCCTCTGGTGATGTATCCTCCGTCCGTTTGTGATAATATTGCTGTAAAGCAGGTTCAATCGCTGTAAAGCAGGTGAATGCGTCCGATTCTGAGACAGTCTCTGAGCATTCTGATCGGTACCGGGCCTGCAGAACCTTTTTATACCTGCAGCATCCCGTGACACGAGCTGTGGAACGAGCCGTTGGTTGGTCAGGTGGTCACTGGCCCTGAGCGCTGATTGGTCCGCGGTTGTTCAAATGACGCCATCGCGTAACGTAACTTAAACGAATTGGTTTTGCGTGTTTATTTGTGAATAATAATAATAATTATTATTATTATTATTATTATTATTACGACTCATTGTGAGCTTAATTGTAGATCTGCTATTTTCTGCTATATTTTATACATAAAAAAAAATTGTGAAATGGGACATTCTGCATAAATGAGTACTTTTAATTATGGTACTTTAAGTACATTTTATACCAATGCTTTTCTACTTTTTGAATTCCGGCCTTTTACTTGTAACCGAGTATTTCTACATTGCAGTATTGATACTTTTACTTAAGTAAAAATCGGCCGTACGGTATGACGGTGCCGCGCACCAAAAATAGTCGACCTACAAGCTCACAACACATAGTGGATGCTACAGGCTGTGCGCTTGTAGGTCTGCAATTTTCGTAGCTCCAATCGGAACCTCACCCTCCGCTGTATAGCTCCGAGATGAGGTTCCATGTCGTTCTCTGCCGTTCGGCTGAAAAATGTCCGCACATTTGCCACTTTACATGTTTCTTACCCCTTTCTGCACATCGTATCCAAAAAGTAAAGGTATTCTGAAATGATCACAGATGTTTGAAATTTTAACTCACCATAAAATCTAACAAACGAGTTGAAAAAAGCACTTTTTTCGCCTCTCTCCTCCGCCGGTTACATGTTTTTAAGACATTGCGCAAGAGTTGCGCCCATAGAGATAACATTACTGATTGCCCTACTGGTCAAATGTTGAATTGCATCTTCTAATGCACAATATTATTGAACCGGCTGAGGAGAGAAGCGATTTAAACACTTTTTTCAACTCGTTGGATGGATTTTATAGTGAGTTAAAATTCCAAACATCTGTGATCATTTCAGAATACCTTTACTTTTTGGATACGATGTGCAGAAATGGGTAAGAAACATGTAAAGTGGAAAATGTGCGGACATTTTTCAACCATACGGCACCGCTCCACGTAGGACCTCATCTCGGAGCTACATAGCGGAGGGAGAGGTACTAAATGGGGCTACAATTTTCGGGGCACACGACACTGTCGTGCGACGACGGAGCATAAATGAGAACAGTTGTAGGCCAGCTTTGAAAAATAGTGGCTTCATAAGCAGTGGTGGAAAAAGTACTTTTTTCTTTCTTTTTTTACTTACTACTAATAAAAGTAACAATATTGCAATGTAGAAATACTCTACAAGTAAAAGTCCGAAATTCAAAATCAAGCAAAAGAACAAAAGCAAATATTAGATCTACAAGCTTGCAGAGCTGTAGATCTACAGCTTGTAGATCTGCTATTTTTAAATGGCCGAAATGTATATAGGGCTGAAGTGGTTAATGTATGTTTTGTAATAATAATCAAAATCTACAAAGTTACTTAAATAAAGTTTTCAAATAATTGTAGTGGAGTAAAAGCACAATATTTGCCTCTGAGATGTAGTGGAGTAAAAATATTTATTTATTGTAAATATACTCTTTTATGTAATTCTGTAAATAATAATAAATATTGATCATTATGAACATGTTAACTGTGTAAATATAGTTTATTATTAACATGTTAACTGATTTTAACAATATACACAAACATGCTTTGGATCTGGTCTATAAAAAACTAAGGAAACAAACACAACTAATTTTATCTTTTTATTTCAGCAGTTCCACTGCATTTCAAATTAACAAGCAACCACAGCAGTAGCTCTTAAAGCCCTTTCTATACTCAAGGGATCAAGAAAGGCCTCATCACACATACATGGTGGTAAAGGTCCAATTATGAATATCTACTGGGGATGAAAATAAGTTTCAGTGATATGAATTTCACTGATCAAGTCTTAAATGGGGGGAAAAAACACCCCCAACTACTATCACCGAAGCTACAGAAACAGCAACTTTCATACAATACAATTGACAGGAGAAAATACAGATGTCATCTGTGTGTATCCATAAATATCACAAGATACAGTATTATGAGCTAGTGTCCATAATTTGGCCAAACACTATGAGGTACAGAGCAGTAAGGGGAAGATTCTGATCTAATTTACACTATCAAAACAAAAAGTGGATGTTAAGCCTGGAAGTTCTATTAAAATAACAGCACAGTGATTGCTTGTGCCTTAGATCTATATATTATGTTGGGATATTAATCAATGTGAATAAATTCACTATGACTCCAGAATTTTTGTTATATATTTAATAAAGAGAAAGGCAAAAATACATTTTAAAACTATATACAATATATGCAAACTTTATTAAGGACACATGGTCCATAGCAACATAAAATAACATACAAAAACAAACAAGGCAAACAGAGTCCACATAAAATCATACACAGGCTTTGGGGCCCAAGCTATGGTCCCACACTGACACACAGTGTCAGGAGGCCACAGTGAAGGAACGTCTTCAATACACACAGAAATAAAGGAAACAAAACATTTACGTCACCTCTTGTACAGTTTGACGTTACTATTTCTTGTACAATCTGGCACATGACTTAAGAGGGAAAACTAAGGGCTGGTTTGGCTTTGTGCTAAAAAGCTGTACAGTGAACTTGCATCCAAAACTCACATCCAAAAATCTCACACTAAATGTGAGAGTGATGCACCCTAAACCAGATGTAAACTTGAACTGGCTCTGAGATCATAATCATCTATTCATTGGAAGGGGGGGGGGGGGGGGGAGAACAGACTGAGCCCGATCGCACCATTACCTAAGTTCATCACTGCTGCTCTACAATGGACACCCTGTGATGTACAGTATATTACCAGCAAACTACATTTATCACACATCACTTACTTTGAGCACATTTTCTGAATTTAATCCAGCCTTAAACCCTATCCCATAAACACAAGCTACAGTACCTAAACATAGTAGGCAGATAAGACTCCTTTTTACTCTAGCTAAGGAATTGATGAAAGATTATTGTCTTTTAGCCATTTACGCAACATAAAGTAAAATGTTAGAATATCTTGATATAACGTTTTTTTGTAATAATGTATAATGTTTTTTGTTTTTTTGAATGATGCAGAATCTGACAGCCTGAGCCTACACATACATTTGAGGTTCTGCAGCACAGCGGAGCAGGTGGGTACACCAATACTGATATATATACAATATATACATAAACAAAATTGATTAAAAATGAACTGATTCACATGACAATAGAACTTTGTTGGAGGCGTGCAACAGTTAATCGAACGGTATACGTAAGAGTGGGCACCTAAACCTTGTGGTCACCTCAATGTTAAATCGGCTATTTTTTTGTGAATGAAAAAAATACAGAACTTGGAAAATGATCTGAAGTAATGTAAACTATACAGGATTTGAACATGCATGGTACACCATTAAGAGACCTAAATTTACCCTTCAACTACTTGTTTATGCCCCTACTGACTGGCTGATCAGAGGTTTTGTAGCAATGTGTTGCAAGTGTAGAAGTATTAGGCCTTAAATGTTCAACCATGTTCATATCATGTACAGTATACTTACTTAATTACTTCAGATTATTTTCCAATTTTTTATATTTTTACATTTAGCAAAGAATAGCCAATTTAACAATGAGGTGCCCACAATGTTTAGGTGTCCACTCTTCAGCACAGTATTGCAACCTTTGTGAGGTCTGATCTTGGGTGGACAGTCACTGGCCAATCTCCACCAGGTGCCAGCGTTGAGTGGCTGTCCACCAGGATACAGGCAACATCTGTCATAAATGTGTACAAGCCTCCACCATCTACACTGACCGTGTCGGCCCTACCGCTTGTCCAGGCACCTGCCATCTATGCAGGGGACTTTAACTGCCAGCACACTGACTGGGGATACTCCCACACGACACCAGACGGAGAGACGCTGTGTGAGTGGGCCTCCAACGCCAATGCTCAGCTCCTGTTCGACCCCAAAGAGCCACCAAGTTTCCAATTCCGGAGAGACAGGTCATCGATAGGTTCCCCCGGTCACACCACGACCGTCTATCATCAAAGTCCCCTCACTGGTGCAGCCGGTAGGGGGTAAACCTGTCCGTAGGTGGAACTTCCGTGAGGCCAACTGGCAGGCATTCACCGCAGAGACAGAGAGAACATCAGCCTGTCTCCCGGACCCAGACAATGCTGATGTGGACTCAGCATATGCAGTGCTTCCAAGTGCAGCAAAGAAAACAATCCCTCGCGGCTACAATGCGAGCTACAACCCGGGCTGGGAGGAAGAGTACAACCACCTCCTGGGTGCATATCAGCAGGCTGGCTCAAGGGAGGATGTGGACGCGACTGCAACGGCACTACTCCACAAGCTGGACGCCACCCGAAGGGACAGAGGGACTGAAACCGTTGAGTCAATCAATTTCACCCAGTCTAGCCGTAAGGCGTGGCAGATTAGGCAAGGCAAGTCCCCGGGGCATGATAACATCCACCCAGAGTTCGTGACCCACCAGAGTGAAACAACATCTGCCTGGCTCTGCTCCTTTTTCTCATCCTGCTTCCAGAGGTCCAAATTCCTGGGCTCCGTCGGGCGTCTCGCCGCTCCATGAGGTCCGCAGGGCGCTTAGGTCACACTGGGGCGTCAGCAGCTTCTCTTCAGGTGTACTGAAGTACGTTGAGCCTACAGAGATGAGTGGGACAGCAGCGTCAGTCTAGGATCATTTGCAGCATTATGTTGACCCTCCAATTCAGTGGTTCTGAAAGTGGGGTACGGGGACCAGCTAAATGTGTTAATATAGAATAGAAAGATGTTCAACCACTATACATTGGCTATTTGAAAACAGCTGATCTACAAGGTCAAAAAGGTACAAAAACTTGTAGAATGGCTATTTTCAAAAGAAATCTTGAAAAGATGTGAAACATTTTGAATATTTTTGAAACATTTTAACAACACAAATCTTGTATGGGGTCCCTCCCAGGTACACACATATTTTCAGATGGGGTCTGTTGCCAAATACACATTCATGTGAGGATCCTTGACATTAAAAGTTTGAGAACCACTGCTATAATTCCATCAAAGCCGATTTACTATGGATACTCACTCTTGGACTCGTTTCCCTTACGCAGGAAAGCCGGGCTGAAGTCCTAGTCTTCGGTGGTGCGGAAACTGCTGGTGCTCTCCTGAGTAGATTGAGAGATAACATTTGTGTTAGCCGTGTTCTTAAAAAGGGCCTCAACAGATGTTAAACAAGTGCAATATCATGTTAATTCTGTTTCAGTTCGTTTTTCAGAGGATGATCAGGTTCACTCAGAAGAAACAGGATTATTGGGTTTGTTGCTCATAAACAATTCTACACAACACAGCAGTATGATGCAGAAGAAAATGTCCCCATGGGGTACCTGGTGGCTCTGACAGCAGCTCCACGTCTTGCGAATCACAAGGATCCACCTTGCAAGTCTCTTCTTCCATCCAGGTCTCTCCTCTCCCTGTCCTACAGGCAGCTCTGGTGTCCCCTCACACTTTCCGATCTAAATAAAGGATAAAAATGGCAAAAATAAACCCCTAACAGCTCATGCAAAAGTAGTAAAGTTCAGTTCAAGACGTCCTTCTGGTGTTAAATGAATTACATTCTTTCAGTTTGAATGTTAAAACATTGTAAATCATACAAAAACAGCATTTTAAAAAAAATGGAAGTCCCACTAATGAAATGTCTCTGTTGGGTGGAAATACAGTACTGTATGTCATCATGTCCAAAACTGTTACTTTTCAGGATTACATTTTTTTTTAATAGCAGATCTACAAGCTCGAAACGTGTTGCTATTTTTGAATTTGAATCCTGAAAAGTAACAGTTTTGGACACATGTGGTTTCCATCTGACAGAGACGATAGATATAGGATTAGTGTTTGATAAATAAAATGTAACAAAACATGGCATCGATTTGAATCAATTTGGTCATTAGTTTATCTGAAATGTAAATGTTTTTCAGGCTACAACACTTACAACATATTTGCCTCTTGTCCCCAGGCCAACTCGTGAGCGTAGAGACCTGCAAGGTTCTTCTGTCTGGTTGACTTTGGAGTCTGGAAAAGCTGGTTGCTTTTCTCCCACGCTGAAAAATTAGATCAGATTAATCAAATTAATGCAATAAATCAGATTACGTGTACAGTTCATTTATAAACATTTAAAGATGTGTAGTGTATGATAACTTTCCCAATCATGGAGAGTCAGGATCATGTTGAAACACAAAGGAAAGCGTTATAATATACAACATATAACATACTATGAAAATAAATACACACCTGTTGTCCACTGCATGCCTGTAGCTCAGTAGTAAGACGTCTGAGGGACCACAATCTGCAATTATTAAAGAGAGAAAAGAAACAATTTTCAAATACTGCCAAGGTTGGAGTTGGGCGTTGCAGAGGAAAAGTCAAATGTAAAAATCATTGTACCAACAGCATGATAGGATTTAAGGATTTTTGATCATATCTGCAAACTCATTCTGCACCAAGATAAGTTAGACAATGAGCAGATATTGAAGCACAGGAAGAGAATTTGCAAAAGGGACAAGCAGACAGGCAAAGAGCGAAAACCCAACCGGCAATATTAAATTATACAAATCACACTTATCATTCATTATTAAGGCAGTTGTGAATCAGTTTCAATACAAGCTCATTAAAACATTTAAAACAGGTGAAGTGAAGACTTGGTATACCTACCATATGTGGCTGACTGGAGACTATATGTCTGTGTTCTGATGATTTTGAAGATCAGATTATCACTAACCACATCTGAAATGTGAAACAAACAAAAACATTTATAACATTTTCTTGACTGAAACCATTTAAAGATAGCTACATCTGCATTTAATACAATTAAATGTAATTCTCTGGCGTATTAATAAGTAATCATACCTCCAAAGCTGCGCCTACACTTCCTTTTCCAATCCAAGAGTTCCTTGGGTCCATCTTGAGGAGGTGACACAGCGCTGGCCTCACTGCCCAACAAGGCCTGAACGTTCTCCATGATGAACTGTGGCAACACACCTGTCACACAAACCAGTACAAAAAGTCATTGATTAGTTGATCGACAGGGGGGAGTGTATAGGGTGTAAGTGGTTGTTGTCGAAATGAATGGCATAGATTAGAAATTAACTGTGAAGTCTAGAGTCGTACCAAAGTCCTGAGCGTTGTCAATGAAGCAGTGGATGACTGCTCTCTGCAACCTCAGGCGTTTCTCTGTGCCGGCGTTCATCTTGGCAGTTCCTTCTCCAAATTGAAGGAGGTTGGGAGTGAGGACCACAGACAGGTTGCTACTGTGCATCTTATTCTCTGCTCTCCTAGGGTAGGCACAAACAACAATCACAGAGTACAATTAGAATCTATTCATAGGGAATTTGACTTGGTGCATTGATCTCATATATATTCACACATACATACATAATATTAGTTTTTCTTCATCAATTTATTTTAATATAAGATTAAGCCTTGTAAAATAATTCATTCATTAAAAAAGCTGGTGAACCCACTTTCATCAGTCTAATATTACCTCTGGGACACCTTCTGGAGGAAGTCGAAAAAGTAGCGCAGTACACAGCGGTTTCTGTGAGGCAGAGCGCAGGACAGCAGCAATGTTGCGGCGCTGCGTTCCTCCTCGTCGTTCAGCTGCTGGGCTTTCAGAAACGCTTCATGTAGCTCTGTGGGCAGAATGGGTTCTGGCAGCTCTCTGAAGAATTGCTTCACAAGGCCAGCCACGTCATAGGGAAGAGCCGTGGACACACACTGCTCACCTGCATCCAGCTTGGCCTGAAGAAACAATGAAACGTTGTGTTAGACTTAATTTATACACATATGTGCAGTGGATATAGGGCTGGGCAATTCATCGAAACCGATATTTAGAACGGTAACAGACTTAATCTGGCTAGTTTTTATGATTAGACTATTTCATGTTGATTCGTTGATATAAAAAACTAACAGATTATTTTTATAAATCGACTAAATTGATTTTAACCACTCAAACCTGTATTATACAGTATGTCATTGTACAATGGTAGGATGCAAAAAGAGTGAAAATAGCAGAGCTGGTAGATCTGCAAATGTCACTGTTTAAGAAAATTATAGTTTGAAATAATCATGATATTGATTTAAAGTCATATCGCCCAGCCCTGATTGGATAGCATGTCATTTAGACCTCCCGGGGTCAAGGTCGCCAAATAAAAGCAAGATCAACTAGAGCCATGAAAAAGATGGTGCCCAGCTGCAGGACAAACAGCAATACTAAAAGAACATCTACTACTAATACTAAAATCAACTAGACTCACCTTGAGTGCTTTCAGACGAACAATGGATCCTGACTTCCTGAACAGACCCTCTGTGTCTATGTGAAGCAGCAGCATCATGCAGGCATCAACTAGAAACCTGTGGAAGGAAGCACACACATGAAATCAGCAAAACGAAAAACTTTTGAACAGAAACATTAGCTGACATTATTTGTGGCTTTTTAAACAAGCTGTCTCCATTTACCTTGGTACACTACCGTGTTCAGTTTCACACTGTGGTAGGCTCGCCAGCTGCACTCCAAAGACCTTCACCTGAGGAAAAATACATTAAACAGCATTTTTAGATTTCATAAGACAAATGGAGAAAATATGATAAATCAAGTTGATTGAATGTGCCTTTTAAGACTCAAGCACAAACATGTGATCTTTAATCTGGGATGGGATGAGTGAGTGTGCTTGGAGTTCTCAAGATTCAAGATGTTTTATTCGTCCCATGCTCATACAGTGAGAAAATTACACATTCAAGTAAATGACAATGCATGTTAGTAAGGTTTGTTTATCCATAGACTCACAGTGTTGGTAGATGGTGTCTTTGCCGTTTGTTTGGTTCCGTTGAACCCCCTCTTGATGTTGATGCCGTACTTGGCTCTCAGCTGCTGCACCGCCATCAACCGCTGCAGGCTGTTGATATTGATGTTTTATTTAACACAAATGCATATAGATGACCATATATTATTTCTACATATCTGTCAAAAGCAGTGGTTGTCAAACCTTTTTAATTTCAAGGAGCTTCAGTTTGGTGAGCATGATTCAGCCACGATAACGCTGAGTGAGTATGTACAAATGGAACCATTTGTTACAGATCTGTCAAGGTCCCGCTGGAACTCCCTCAATGACCCCTGGGGGTCCCCAGACCCCACTTTGAGAACCACTGGTCAAAAGGATAAAAACCCTAAAAAGCTGGAGAGTTTATTTACCTGTCATCCACATCCAAGTCCTTCTTCAGATCCATGGAGTCCTCAGGACACTGGTCAACAGAAGACGGCATGGTCCTAGATAGATATGAGAGAGAGGGGAACAATAAACATGTAGTTCAAACAAGATTACAAAAAAATAGTGGTGGAAAAGGTACTCACATTTTTTACTTAAGTAAAAGTATCATTACTGCAATGTAGAAGTACTTTGTTAAAAGTCCAGAATTCAAAATTTACTTGAGTAAAAGTATTAGTATCGAAATGTACTCAAAGTACCAAAAGTAGAAAGTACTCATTATGCAGAATGTCCCATTTTAAGTTTTCAAATATTTTGATCTACAAGCTTACAATGCACAGCGATGCATTGTGAACTTGTAGTAACTGATGTAGTAAATGGTGCCGAGTCCCCCGGTGTATAGCGGTGTTCGATTGTTTTACATTGCCAACTCTCACATGTACATAAACGTTCAGATTTCAAATATAAAGTGCTTACCCCCGAGCCACGGATGTTACAAGGCGATCCGGACCACGATAATTACCCGTGTCTCCCATTTTGTTCAATAAAAAGCATTTTAATCCCATCTCCGGCCAATTTCCTTTTTTTGGGTCATGTATCAGAGTGCAATACACCTCCCAACCGCATGGTTGAAAGTATCGAAGACAATTTGGAGAAAATGGCCGGCGATCGGATTAAAATGCTTTTTATTGAACAATACGGGAGATACGGGTAATTATCGCGGTCCGGGTCGCCTTGTAACATCCGCGGCTCGGGGGTAAGCACTTTATATTTGAAATCTGAACGTTTATGTACATGTGAGAGTTGGCAATGTAACAGAAATCGGACACCGCTATGAACCAGGGGGGCTCGGCACGTGTGAACCATGACTAGGATCAAGACTAAATATGTATTTGATCAATTTTAAAATCGATCAAATGTAATTTGTGTAACGTTTTTTTTTTGTATCAACAACACTACACACACGCTTGTTTTGACAAGCATATGACGACAACGGTCGATCGTTAGCCATATTAAAATGACATGTGTTTCCCCCTAATCTGTAAAGAACGTGTTGTAACGTTTTTTTTGTGTTTTCTTTTTGAAAAATACCACCACCAAACGTCTATAACAACCGTCAACCGTAGCTTCTAAAGATGTCAACTCAATAGCTATATTAGATGATACGTTTTAAATGGAACTCATAGACTAGCCTCTGAACTAGCCCTGAAACATGACTGTCATACCATGACAGACGAGCGTCGTGTGAACCACCATGGCTAGCCTCGGATCAAGAGCGACATCGGTCATATATCAATAAGGCTAAAACCTAGACTATACGACAAGCAACGGTGTAACACAACAAGCTACAACAGATCTACAAACAGGCTGTTCTTAGTTTAGACAAGAAACGTTAAGAAAACGTTTTTTTTTTTGACAAGCATTATGAATTATGACGACAACGGCAGCTTCTAGCGACACTCTACAATCAGACATATCAACAAATAAGCGTTTTAAACAGCATAAATAGCATTAAAATGTAATTATCCTCTAAACCCTGAGCATATTAAACTCACCTTGTTGCACGTTAGTCGAAGAAAGTTGGTTGAAAAACGTCAAATCTCTCACAAAACCCCGGTATACTGGTGATGGAAAAGCCTAATCCTCTGGTCGTTGTAATTTCTCTGGTTTGCTGTAGGTTGTCGTCGGTTAGTTAGTTAGTTGTAGGTTGTTGTGTGCTGATGATCAACAAGGAGATGCTTCTGGTACAGTAACTGTCTCATAACATCTGACGGTTCTGAGCGGTGCTGAGGCTTTTAAACGTGGAGCCCGGCACGAGCGAGCGATTACAGGTCGTTCATTGGACAGCTGTTCTGCTTCTGACGTATTGTATACAATTCTCTGCGCATGCGCAGTTTGTTCAACGGTCCAAAGTTAACCCAGGTGCGTAGTGCCAGTGGTGGTGGAAAGTACTTGTACTCAAGTACTCAATTACTTGTACTCAAGTACTCAATTCCTTGTACTCAAGTACTTTTACTCAAGTACTTAAGTACTTTTACTCAAGTACTCAAGTATTTTTTTACTCAAGTACTCATCCTTACTGCAATGTAGAAGTACTCTGTCCAGAATTCAAAATTTACTTGAGTAAAAATATTAAAGTATTGGTAACGAAATGTACTCAAAGTACCAAAAATAGAAAGTACTCATTATGCAGAATGTCCCATTTTAAGTTTTCAAATGTATAATTAATAATATATCTAAAATCATTTTGAAAATAGCAGATCTACAAGCTTACAATGCACTGCTATGCATTTTCAAATGGGCAAAATGTAGGGCTGATGAAGTGGTTAATATATGATGACATTACATCACCGCAACAATTTGGATTTTTGAAGTGTATTACTATTTATTTTGATTTGAAAATTTGATTTAAATTTAAAAAAGAATAGACGATCTTTCGTCATTAAAGTAACACATTGGAAAAAATATCGATCATTATTAGATCGCATTAAGAAACAGGAAGTGTAGGAGACAGACGAGATTCGATAGGGACACAATTTGGGTGTCCCTATCGAATCACGTCACACCCAAATTGTGTCCCTATAGAATCTCGTCTGTTGTTATGGTTGTCGAGACCTTCAGTAAAGGTCAGTAAAACACTTTAAACTTCACAGAAAACATGTTTCCTCACCTCAGGAATAAAAGCGTTATTTAATATTACCCATTACATTTTATTCCAGCCCGTCGCTGACATAATGTAAACTACTTATATAAAGTAGTTCATGTTATGTCAGCGAAAAATAATGTCAGTACTTTTTCCACCACACACTAAGGATAAAATAAAATGTGATGTAATAAAATATGGTAAAATGGTTCATAGTAATAATCCCATATTAAATGATACATGTAGCTAGTTAGTGCAATAAGGTTGATCAAGCAGGTCAGACACATAAAAATAATCTTTGAAATCATTCTACAGTCCTTATGTTTTTATCTTTATTTTCTTTCAGCAGTGAAATACAGAGCAGTATATTTGCAGTGCAGATAGAAAGGCCAACCGAGGAAAAGAAAAACTACAAAACGTCCAGTGATAGATACCAATTAATAAACACTTATCTCACATACAGCATTCACCTGCATCGATCTACAAGTTCACATGGATGCTGGGGTTCAAGTGGTCAAAGCATGCAGGCCCGGGACCAGCGGTGGGAAAAGTACTAAAATGTTTTACTTAAGTAAAAGTATCAATACTGCAATGTAGAAGTAGTCTGTTACAAGTAAAAGTCCGGAATTCAGTAAAAGTATACGTATTGGTATCAAAATGTACTTAAAGTACTAAAACATTCTGAAAATAGCAGATCTACAAGCTTGTGAGCTTGTAGATCGGCTATTTTCAAATAGCCTATGCATAAAATAGGGCTGAAGTGGTTAATGTATGTTTTATAATATAATAATTTATATCTGCAAAGTAACTAAAGTTTTCAAATAATTGTACTGGAGTAAAAGTACAATATTTGCCTCAGAGATGTAGTGGAGTAGAAGTAAAAGTACTGGAAATACTCCAGTAAAGTAAAATACCTAAAAGTAAATGTAAATGTACTTAGTTAGTTACTTTACACCACTGCCCGCTGGTCAGCAGGTGTATGGCGAGGCTCACACTCCTGTTTTGTGCTCCAGTCATTTCTGTCACCACTAGTCGGTGGAGACGCACACTAAAATAGATGTCTGCAAAATCCCATAGTCCTTTTCTATGAATGTTACGCTTGTATTGTATGTCACTTTGAAACCAATGCCTCAAGCTGGAAAAATGTATTTTAGTGCAGTTATCCTCAACCTTTTGAATTGTTAAGGACACACAATTTGATATGCATTAGGCAAAGCATCGGATCCCCTTTTTAATACCTTGCAAATTGTTCCATTTGCACACTCTCAGAGTTACAGACCCGTAAGGGTCCATTTGGACCTCTGGTGGTCCTCAGACCCGACATTGAGGACCAATGTTTGTGTGTTCATTAGTTGCACTGCAACAGTTGAATTACAGTACTACATCCAATAACATTATCATTCATGCCACACAGTGATACTGAAGACCTCTCTTTAGTAACCCAATGTTTTAAATGCTTTGATTGAGCCTTTAGTAACACCACAGTTAACAGAGTATATGGCTGTTTTTCACAGGACTTCATGTTTACATTAGGAGGTCCTCTCTCTCTGTTGCATTAGATTCACGTTGTACACCTTCTTCAAATGTGTTTAACCACTTAAACCCTTTATACGTAACTTCACTGGCCTCCTCCTCCAGGGTCTATACTAGACCACCTCACCTTTATTCCCTCGACACCAAATATCTTTGCTGCAGATATAGCAGATCTACAAGCTCAACTACATCTCCTATTTTCGGCTGTTACATTAGGAAGATTCAAGGATAGCATATCACATGTCATCCAAAATAAGGATACAACAGTAAAAAGCATAATATTTGCCTGTGTAGTATATATACATATTTAAAAAATGAAATCCTGTACTACTTAAGTACCTGAGTAAATGTACTTGGTTACTTTAGACCCCTAATAAGTTTTTGAAGATATATTTTCCATTTCCTCTATATAAACCAGATACCTTATTTCATTAGCAATGACATACACAAAACAATACATCAATATCCAAATATTCCATTCAAGAACAATGTAACACACATCTTCCTATTTTGGTGCTGAGACTAACTGCAAGGGCAATGAAATCATAGAAAATGAAGGGCTCGCAACTCACTTTGAATGCTCCAAACTTTATTGATCAAGAGCTGCAGCAATGTTTTGACCTACTGACGAACACACAGTGAAGATCAAAATGTTGCTGCTATACTCTTGATCAATAAAGTTTGGAGCATTCAAAGTGAGTTGCCCGAAACCATCCTTTTTTAAACCCAAAATATTTCAGGCGCTCCCTACAAACTGTAGGGAAACGAGAGAGAGAGAGAGGAGAAGAATTGTCTTCCACACTTCTCATGTCTTTCTCTGTCTCTCTCTCTGTTCTCCCCTCTCCAAATCCTCCTCTTTTTCCATTCTCCCCTCAAGCCTGTTTATTTCTGCAGCTACTATGGGGTGCCGAGAGTGAGAGAAGGAAGGAGTGAACGTTGGATGGCGTTCTACTCCAATCTCCGTCCTTCTCTGCTCATTGCAATCACCCTCCTCCTCCTCATTGTCCACCTCCTCGTCCTCTTTGTCGTCCTCCTCGTCCTCTCGTACAGTTTGTTTCTTCCTGGTTCATTTCTGCAGCTCCTGCGGCGTGCTGAAGGTCACGTACACATTGACTGCAAACTCCTTCACCTGGTCTATCATCAGCAAGTCCTGGAGAGAAAGAGAGAGATAGAGAGAGAGACAGAGAGATAGAGAGACAGACAGACATGAAGATGAGAGACGAAGGATAACGTTGTCGGGCAGAAACCTATTATCTCCATATTTCAACTTTTTGTGTTTTTCCCCAAATTACGTTTGCAAAAAAACTACTTAATCATACTACAGCGTCACACAAAAGCACCAAAAGTATGGACTGAGGAAGGGTGCACAGTAAAATACTCAGAGTGAAATTAAAACTAAGGATTTTACTGTGTGACGTGCACCAAGGAATGGTTTTGACCTGGGCCCAGGTAAAGCCAGACTAACTGAACATATTGTGTTATTAACTGGACCAAAGTGAGGCCAGGCTAACTGAACATACTGTGTTATTAACTGTACCAAAGTGAAGCCGGGCTAACTGAACACATTGAGTTGTTACCTGGACCAAAGTTAAGCCAGGCTAACTGAACACATTGAGTTGTTAACTGGACCAAAGTTAAGCCAGGCTAACTGAACACATTGAGTTGTTAACTGGACCAAAGTTAAGCCAGGCTAACTGAACATACTGTGTTATTAGCTGGACCAAAGTGAAGCCAGGCTAACTGAACACATTGAGTTGTTAACTGGACCAAAGTTAAGCCAGGCTAACTGAACACATTGAGTTGTTACCTGGACAAAGTGGTTGGGTCTTTCACTGCAAATGCTGTTGATCTGACCATTGACGATGGGGATGATCTTAGCTAGGGGCAGGTTGACTACTGACAGACTGGAGAGACGGACACAGAGATATCAGTTGAAGGGCCCTTCACACCATGCACTATAACTATAGAGATATTGTTTTTAAAATCGTTCTAACTCAAGTGGAAGACAGAGGCCCAGTCCATACCACAACTACAACAAAGACAATGGTGAACGACCCTTAAGGCACAAAAGACTACATCCAGAAATACGCACACACCAAGCAGACCACCCCAATGAACCCCCGCTGTTTGCAGTCGGCTTGGTTTGTTCTAAGATTTAGCCACAAAGTATTTATGATGAAAACTGTATTCAGTCCGCACATTTAGAATGATGAAAGACAATTTTTCTTAATTTATTTACAAATATATGTGTACAGTGTACTGTATCACATTATACATATACAGCAATATTACATATACAGTAAATATTACAGTAGAGCCATTGATGGCTACTAGTACTACTTGGACAGAATATCTGTTGTGAAAAGAATCATGGTTGGTCCACAGACATGCCAATTGGGGAGCTGACCTATCAGAAGCAGAGCTGAGGGCAAAGTCATCGGGAGGCGGGCGGAAGAATTCGGCCAGGTTGTCAAGAAGACGAGAGAATCCTCGGTTCAGACAGGTGTTGAGAACAGTGCTGAACAGTGTTGTGTTTGCCTGTCCAGCTTGTCTATGGTCACACTGAGCAGTTTGATGGTCATAACGTCCTGGGCATAAAACCTGTTCCACACATCATTAAATCATGTAAACATTATGTTCTGTACACCAGGGCTGGGCAATTTACAAAAAAATATATCAAAACTGACATTTAGAACCAATAACTGACTTAAACTTGCTAAACGTGTTAACCTAGGGAGACACCTCTTGTGCAAATCACAGTTGTGTCTATTCTCTCCTCCAGTATCTAATTTAGTCACATACAATCAGAGTCACTATAGTAAGCTTTTATTACCTATGGTGTAATAGGTAATATGACACCGTCAAGCTAGTAATTATATTTCAGATCTACAAGAACATTTTTGAAATTTGACCACATTTTGAAATAAATTGAAGAACCTTGGGATGCCAGGCAAAAGAAAAAAACTTCATATTTTGCTGCATACACCCAGTTATAAGCACCATGGACAGCAATGCTCTCTCTCTCTCTGATGTCTATGTCTGTCTGTCTGTCTGTCTGTCTGTCTGTCTGTCTGTCTGTCTGTCTGTCAGTCACAGTCTGTCTGTGACAGTTACATTTGAAGTTTTACCTTTTGAGAGTCTGGTGATAAAAACATAATTGACACAGGGATTAATATGAGATTACAAATACATTTTGATGACAAATATGTTCCAAATGTGCACACATGATGCAATGTTGTGTATTTTGTACTCACTGGCTGTTCTTGTGTTGATGCTATATCTAGTGGTCTATAGCTTTGACCTTGCACACATTTGACAAACTTCATCTTTATATAGAAAACAGTGTCAATTCTAACAAATCTGACATGACCTCCAACTGACATATTTTCAAACCCTTAAATGAACAGGCATGTTCATGATGCCATGATGGTGCACGCACGCACATTTGTGAACGAAGACATGCACCCTTTTTACTTCAGTAAAAGTACAAAAGTATCAAAATGTACTTAAAGTAGCAAAAGCAGAAAATACTCATTGTGCAGAATGTCCCATTTCACAAGTTTTCAAATGTATAAAATGTTTTAAAATCTTTTGAAAATAGCAGATCTACAAGCTCACAAAGCCTTGCGAGTTTGTAGATTGGCGAAAACATATATACAGAGCTTAAGTTGTTAATGTATGTTTAATAATACAAATGTAAATCTAAAAAGTAACTAGTATCTAATGTTTTCAAATAACTGTAGTGGCGTAAAAGTACAATATTTGCCACTGAGATGTAGTGGAGTAGAAGTAAAACTATTGAAAACTGGAAATACTAACTCCACTAAAGTAAAACATACCTCAAAATTGTGCTTAAGTCATAGGTTAAGTGCAGAACTTGAGTAAATGTACTTAGTTACTTTACACCACTGGGACAAAGTAGTTGCCTTCTTAGTGCTTGTTTCGTGTTAACTTCAGTAGCTAACGTCAGCTTAATGTTGGCCTGCATAAATAAAGGTTGATTTAGGCTGATCACTAGTATATCCTAGAGAGGACATGTTACACAGAGGTCCATCAGAATACAGTAATAGCATTATTTATACTATAACTGACTGTACCTGATTTGATACGATGATGATGCGTGTTGTTGTTGTTGTTTTTTGAACGTGGCTCAGGCCAGGGTCAGCGTTGCCAGATTTTTCGTGAGAAATAAGCAACCAGTTCTATGAAAATAAGCCCACCAAAAAAAGCGACTACTGTAGACCCACATGAGCTTGTTAGATCTAATATTTTCAAACAAATCTAAAAAAATAAAAGAGCAAAACATTTTGATTATATTTAAAAATATTTTAACAACACAAATCTGGTAGGGTCCCTGGCAAAACATATTTTTAGATGGGGGGTCCACTCCGTAGATATGATACATATTACATATTAATCTGGGGGTCCTTGACATGAAAATATTTTGAGAACCGCTGGTTTACAGCAACAACATTTAATAAACAAGCCCAAATAAGCAACTACACTTTAGAAACAAGCCCAAAAAACCGCAACACGCCAATATTTACAAGCAACTTCACAGAACAAGCCCAAAGTTGCTTATAATAAGCGGACATGGCAACGTCGCTCCTAGCTCGGGGTTCAGCACGTTGGACGAGGTGTGGGCGTGTCGTTCAGAAGTTGTTTACTCAACTCGCGCAGCCATTGGTCAACAGACTACGTCTGATGTTTTAATTCGATATTTGGATTTTAAACGTAAAGTCTCTCAGGTATAAAACGCCGCTCACAGCCACAGCTGATCAGTTGTTGATTATTGTGATCATGATGGTTAACAACTACAACACTTGTGCCCGGCTGATATCTGAGGACGTTGTCCGTTACCAGAAGCCTTCCGACCGACACAGGGATTCCATGATGGAGAAGTTCTTCAAGGTGGACGCCGATCACACCCAGCCAGAGGACGCGGTCTCCACCTACATCGAAGAGCTCAAACATGTCCTTCACAAGAGACTGTCGCTGCTCCCCAGAGAACTGCTTCCCTGCCAACCTCTTCTGACCGATGACCAGAAAATCAAGCTGCGCGACGACAAGGAGGTCAACGAGAAGAAGAGGAAGGCAGCCAGGAAGATGAAGTTCATCATGGGTGAGCTGTTAGAGACAGAGAAAGCCTACGTTAGAGATCTACACGAATGTCTGGAGACCTACCAGTGGGAGATGGCCAGTGGAGTTGATGAGGAGATAACCCCTGCAGGCATCCTCAACACGCAGCACGTCGTCTTTGGTAACATCCAGGAGATATATGACTTTCACAGCAATATTTTCCTGAATGAGTTGATCAACTGCGAGCTGCCAGAGGATGTGGGACACTGCTTCACCATGTGGGGCGATGAGTTCCACATGTATGTGGACTACTGTAAGAACAAAGCTGACTCCAGTCACCTCATATTGGAACATCAAACCTTCTTTGATGACATCCGGCAGAAACATGGCCTGGGCCCGGCTAATTCCATCGAGTTCTACCTCATCAAGCCTGTGCAGAGAATCACCAAGTACCAGCTACTGCTCAAGGACTTACTGTCTTGCTGTCAGGAGGGAGAGGGAGGAGACATTAAGGCTGGTTTGGAGGTGATGCTCAGTGTGCCCAAGAAAGCCAATGATGCCATGAACGTCGCCATGTTGGAGGGTTTTGAGGAGAATCTGGATGTCCAGGGGGACCTGATCCTTCATGACAGTTTCCAAGTGTGGAACCCCAAGACTCTCATCCGGAAGGGTCGCAACCACCACCTGTTCCTGTTTGAGAACTCACTGGTCTTCAGCAAGGAGATCAGAGACTCAGCTGGCAGAACCAAGTACCGGTATGCGAATAAAGTGACAGAGCTTATGGGGGTGACAGAGCTTACTGAAGGGGACCCCTGTACGTTTGCTCTGTGGGCAGGAAGGACCCCCACCTCTCACAAGAAGACTGTTCTTAAGGCTTCCAGTATGAAGGCCAAACAGGAGTGGGTTACGGCCATCAGGGAGGTGATCCAGGTGATTTTTTTGTTTTTACATTTTCCAGCATTGAATTGCCTTTATATATTGTGTGTGTGTGTGTGTGTGTGTGTGTGTGTGTGTGTGTGTGTGTGTGTGTGTGTGTGTGTGTGTGTGTGTGTGTGTGTGTTAAGCCTTTGTAAACCTGTTTTTGAAAAGTGCTATATAAATAAAGTTTATATAATTCTATTATCCAGGAGAGAACGACACAGCAGCCTCAGGCCTCGCTCAGCTCGCTGCAGTCCAACCCTCCAGGTCCCAAACGCTCTGGAAACGTGCTGTGGAAATGGCTGACCAGCTGCATGAGACCCAGCCGGCGACAGAGGTAGAGTCCGTCCAAATGCAGTCAAGATCACCTTTTCCACAACATCGAATCCAAAAAGTAAAGGTAGGTCCCAGGTTTGTATATTTCTTATGATAAAATCCAAAAATAACAACAAAAAAAACCCTAAAAACTAAACAAAAAAATAATATATATACTGTATCTGTGTGTCTGTCTGTCTGTCATCTATCTGCATTTGATGTATTACCTTGTGTTGTCCTTGATTACTGTAAACCAAATGCCTAAATTGTTCTATATCTATCTATCTATCTATCTATGTATCTGCAATTGATGTATTACTGTGTTGTCCTTGCTTACTGTAAATTGCTCTGGGTTAAGAGTGTCTGCTAAATGCCTAAATTGTTGTCTATCTATCGACACACACACACACACACACACACACACACACACACACACACACACACACACACACACACACACACACACACACACACACACACTGTTTGTCTGTCTGTCTAATCTGTCTGTCTAATTTATCTTATCTATCTATTATGGAGCGTCTGGGTGTGGTAGAGGTAAAACACTCTCACACTACGCAGGTAGCTGGGTTCAACACCCAGCAGCAGCAGCAGTGCATCCAGCGTGGCTGGCCGCTCCAACAAACACTATTGGCTACAGTGTTTGCAGGTGGGAATCTAGCGATGGATCAAGTGATCATGTTCTTTTTGCTGCACTGCAGAAGCTGCTGATGCACATCAAGGTTGTTTTGGTTCTGTATTTAGTTTTGACTTCATGTTTTCAGTTTTAAAGTGGCGTTGCTTGTTAAGTTTAGTTTTTGAAAATGCGTAGTTTAGTTTTTATTAATTGTGTTAGGTTTAGTTCTTTATTTTAGGGGGTGAGAATCAGAAAGGTCATAGGTATTGTGTAATAAAAACATACCATTTTAAAAGATGTATTCACAGTTAAAACTGGTACATTACTAGTCTTATGTATGAAATATTTACAAAGACTAAAAGTAAGGATATTTTCCTGTTAGTTTTAATTAGTCTTGTAAGGATATACAGTTTCAATTAGTTGTTTTTTTTACCCTAGTTTTTATTTATCTTTAGTTAACTTTAACTTGATGCACATCAGCAGTTTATAGCAGCAACAGGGACTGCAGGACACTTGGGGACAGTTTGGGAATTGGCAATGACTAAATTGGGTCTCCTCCCATGGATTGTCACCTTGACGTTGGTGGAGGAGCTTGTGTTATCCCAGTGACCCAGAGAGCTCTCCTGGCATGTCCAACCATGCCAGGCAGCTCAAAGGGTAGGGGTCAGACTAAGGACAATCCCTAGTCCTCCATATTGGGGGTTGGGAATGAGTTTAACAACCTCGTCCCTTAAAACAAACATGTTACAGAAATCATCACAAGAAACCAAAGCACTCCAGAGGACGTCCAAGGAGACACCAGCCACAACACCTGTGCAAGGTAGTAGCAGTTAAGTAAAAGTAGTGATACCACAATATATAAAATGACTCTGTTACAAGTAAAAGGCTTGCATTCAAAAGTTTTGGCTTGAAATATATATTTAAAATAAGTAAAATGGTCACATTTCTAAATTTGTCAAACTTAAATCTTAAATCTAATATTGTTGAATGTATAAAATTGTACGTATGTAACCGTACTCAAAAGTGTGCCGTAAATATTGCAGTTACTAACATTCACTTGTGTGTGTGTGTGTGTGTGTGTGTGTGTGTGTGTGTGTGTGTGTGTGTGTGTGTGTGTGTGTGATCCAGGTACGGCAGTATTGTATTGGTTCTCCGTCCCTCTAATTGCCCCGTGGGTTTCCATCTTCAACCTGGCTGTGTTCACCAACCTTATTGCCTTCTTCTACCCATACAACTCTGGACAAGGTAACTATACTAGTAGTAGTGCTGTTACTTCTGTTATTATATATATATATATTATTGAGGATGTTCTCTATAGTGCCCCTGTAGAATGTAGTGTGGATGGGAGGGGGGAGTTGGGCTCTTCTCATCCGGCGTAGAAAGTGAAGACGTTTCACCCCTATACTAAACTACATTACCCATCAAGCACCTGGGAGCACCTGTGAGTCCGGTGGGGAACAATGGGAAGTTCATCCTGAAATACAAGGCCATGCTGATGAAAGTGGAGCTGCAGTACCATCTAGCCTACGTCCTGACCTCCACCCTGGGACTGTGTGTCCCCAAGCTATTCTACACCATACTGGTACGCATGCATACGCATACGCACACGCACACGCACACGCACACACACACACACACACACACACACACACACACACACACACACACACTATGATAAGCATTATCAGAGTTGTGTTTTATGTGTTTTCAGCTCAGAAAGTGTGAAAATCCATGTCAAAACTGTTGGCTCAGTTTAATCAAGTGATGCCTCAATTCAAATGTACAATAAATGCAAAAAATGTTCTCTTTCTCCCTCCGTATTTCTCGTTCTCTCTCTCTTTCTTAAGGGTTACTCCATCCTGCTGACCGCTCTGTTAGCTCTCATCCTGGTCTCTCTGTTCTCCATCATGGGCTTCCTGTGTTTGAACAACGACTGATACCCTGCCTCAGATAGCACCGGGTAACTCCTGACCCTAAAGCCCAATTCATACTCCATCCGAAGTTGAACAGAACTTTGTTCGGACAACTACAAATTGACGCGATTCAGGATTCCTGATGTTGTCTCTCAGATCTGCCTACCTCCATGACGGATTGCCCACAGCATGTCGGAACCACATCCAGGTATTAGATCCATTCTGCTGGCTTGGATTCAGTCGCTGGAGATGACGGAGGAAGCTGTTACAGCTGCGATTCATTGATCAGATTAGTGACTGGGCGAGTCTGGCATTCAGAACACAGAACAGTTTTTGGACGGACCACCTGGAAAAAAGTCGGATGGATTCTTTTGAAGCATTTATTGGCCTTAATCCCTAAACCTGTCTGTGTCACTCCCCTTTAACCTTTCAACTCTTAAAGGTGGTATGTAAGTGATATTATTTTGTTAATATAAATGTTAAATACAAATAGCTCTATATTTTAATTTCCCTTGTAATCACTGCTATAGACATTTCCAGGTCAGGATACAAATTCCCTCCAATCACGAGAGAGAACACATACAGGATACAGATTAAATAAATGAAATTGGAAGTAATGAAACAAACAAAACAAAAGCTGACAGAATTGGAACTAGATCAAATTGAAGCTGATAAATGGGTTCACCTTGGTTGGATGGGTGAAATTGCCAACCCACCTGAATTGTATTTTCTATTTGCTATAAGATGGAGGGACAGGGAGGATGTGATGACCCTTGATGGATTTTAGACTGGCCGTGCTCAGAGACCTGTTTTATTTACCCATGCTTTTTATGTTTTGACGTTGTTTTGTAAAGGATGTGGTTCAAAGGGAATTTATTAACATATGTATTTTTCAATCCAATTATAATTTCTTGTAAATATACTCTTATGTAATTCTGTAAATAATAAATATGTATTGTTATGAACATGAATATAGTTTATTATTAACATGTTAACTGTGATTTTAACACTATACACAAACATGTTTTGGATCTGGTATATAAAAAACAGGAAACGGACACAGCTCATTTTATCTTTTTAATTCAGCAGTTCCACTGCATTTCAAATTAACAAACAACCACAGCAGTATTTCTTAAAGCCTTATCTATACTCAAGGGATCAAAAAAGGCCTCATCACACATACATGGTGTTAAATGTTAAATTATTAATATCTATGGGGATGAAAATATGTTTCAGTGATATGAATTTCACTGATCAAGTCTTAAATGGGGGAAAAAAACACCACCAACTATCACCGAAGGTACAAAAACAGCAACCTTCATACAATACAATTGACAGGAGAAAATACAGATGTCATCTGTGTGTATCCATAAATATCACAAGGTACAGTATTATGAGGTAGTCTCCATAATTTGGCCAACACTATGAGGTACAGAGTAGTAAGGGGAAGATTCTGATCTAATTTACACTATCAAAACAAAAAGTGGATGTTACATTTATTGGGATGGAATAGAGAAATGTCTGAAATTATCTGGCAAATTCCATCAACCTTTTATCAACATGCCATGATGTCTCCAAATGACTCCCCATATGATATATACAACTGGCAAAGTTTTTAACACTGATCACATAAACATCTTTAAAACATCTACGAAAGTGTTAAAAGTACAATATTTGTCTCAGAGATGCAGTGGAGTAGAAGTAAAAGTACTGGAAATTGGAAATACTCCAGTAAAGTAAAAGACCTAAAAGTAAATGTAAATGTACTTAGTTAGTTACTTTACACCACTGCCCGCTGGTCAGCAGGTGTATGGCGAGGCTCACACTCCTGTTTTGTGCTCCAGTCATTTCTGTCACCACTAGTCGGTGGAGACGCACACTAAAATAGATGTCTGCAAAATCCCATAGTCCTTTTCTATGAATGTTACGCTTGTATTGTATGTCACTTTGAAACCAATGCCTCAAGCTGGAAAAATATATTTTAGTGCAGTTATCCTCAACCTTTTGAATTGTTAAGGACACACAATTTGATATGCATTAGGCAAAGCATCGGATCCCCTTTTTAATACCTTGCAAATTGTTCCATTTGCACACTCTCAGAGTTACAGACCCGTAAGGGTCCATTTGGACCTCTGGTGGTCCTCAGACCCGACATTGAGGACCAATGTTTGTGTGTTCATTAGTTGCACTGCAACAGTTGAATTACAGTACTACATCCAATAACATTATCATTCATGCCACACAGTGATACTGAAGGCCTCTCTTTAGTAACCCAATGTTTTAAATGCTTTGATTGAGCCTTTAGTAACACCACAGTTAACATAGTATATGGCTGTTTTTCACAGGACTTCATGTTTACATTAGGAGGTCCTCTCTCTCTGTTGCATTAGATTCACGTTGTACACCTTCTTCAAATGTGTTTAACCACTTAAACCCTTTATACGTAACTTCACTGGCCTCCTCCTCCAGGGTCTATAGTAGACCACCTCACCTTTATTCCCTCGACACCAAATATCTTTGCTGCAGATATAGCAGATCTACAAGCTCAACTACATCTCCTATTTTCGGCTGTTACATTAGGAAGATTCAAGGATAGCATATCACATGTCATCCAAAATAAGGATACAACAGTAAAAAGCATAATATTTGCCTGTGTAGTATATATACATATTTAAAAAATGAAATCCTGTACTACTTAAGTACCTGAGTAAATGTACTTGGTTACTTTAGACCCCTAATAAGTTATTGAAGATATATTTTCCATTTCCTCTATATAAACCAGATACCTTATTTCATTAGCAATGACATACACAAAACAATACATCAATATCCAAATATTCCATTCAAGAACAATTTAACACACATCTTCCTATTTTGGTGCTGAGACTAACTGCAAGGGCAATGAAATCATAGAAAATGAAGGGCTCGCAACTCACTTTGAATGCTCCAAGCTTTATTGATCAAGAGCTGCAGCAATGTTTTGACCTACTGAAGAACACACAGCGAATATCAAAATGTTGCTGCTACTCTTGATCAATAAAGTTTGGAGCATTCAAAGTGAGTTGCCCGAAACCCTCCTTTTTTAAACCCAAAATATTTCAGGCGTTCCCTACAAACTGTCAATGTGGGAAATGCAAATACAGTCTTCCACCACTAGAGAGAGAGAGAGAGAGGGAGAGAGGGAGAGAGGGAGAGAGGGAGAGAGAGGGAGAGAGAGGGAGAGAGATTGGAGAAGAATAGTCTTCCACACTTCTCATGTCTTTCTCTGTCTCTCTCTCTGTTCTCCCTTCTCCAAATCCTCCTCTTTTTCCATTCTCCCCTCAAGCCTGTTTATTTCTGCAGCTACTATGGGGTGCCGAGAGTGAGAGAAGGACGGAGTGAACGTTGAATGGCGTTCTACTCCCATCTCCGTCCTTCTCTGCTCATTGCAATCACCCTCCTCCTCCTCATTGTCCACCTCCTCGTCCTCTCGTACAGTTTGTTTCTTCCTGGTTCATTTCTGCAGCTCCTGCGGCGTGCTGAAGGTCACGTACACATTGACTGCAAACTCCTTCACCTGGTCTATCATCAGCAAGTCCTGGAGAGAAAGAGAGAGATAGAGAGAGAGACAGCGAGATAGAGAGAGAGACAGACATGAAGATGAGAAACGAAGGATAATGTTGTCGGGTACAATGGACTGAGGAAGGGTGCACAGTAAAATACTCAGAGTGAAATTAAAACTAAGGATTTTACTGTGTGACGTGCACCAAGGAATGGTTTTGACCTGGGCCCAGGTAAAGCCAGACTAACTGAACATACTGTGTTATCAACTGTACCAAAGTGAAGCCAGGCTAACTGAACACATTGAGTTGTTAATTGGACCAAAGTTAAGCCAGGCTAACTGAACATACTGTGTTATTAACTGGACCAAAGTGAAGCCAGGCTAACTGAACACATTGAGTTATTAACAGGACCAAAGTTAAGCCAGGCTAACTGAACACATTGAGTTGTTAACTGGACCAAAGTGAAGCCAGGCTAACTGAACACATTGAGTTGTTACCTGGACAAAGTGGCTGGGTGTTTCACAGCAAATGCTGTTGATCTGACCATTGACGATGGGGATGATCTTAGCTAGGGGCAGGCTGACTACTGACAGACTGGAGAGACGGACACAGAGATATCAGTTGAAGGGCCCTTCACACTATGCACTATAACTATAGAGATATTGTTTTTAAAATCGTTCTAACTCAAGTGGAAGACAGACTCCCAGTCCACACCACAACTACAACAAAGACAATGGTGAACGACCCTTAAGGCACAAAAGATCCAGAAATACGCACACACCAAGCAGACCACCCCAATGCTTGGAGGTGGTCTGTCGCTGTTTACAGTCGGCTTGGTTTGTTCTAAGATTTAGCCACAAAGTATTTATGATGAAAACTGTATTCAGTCCGCACATTCAGAATGATGAAAGACAATTTTCCTTAATTTATTTACAAATATGTGTACAGTGTACTGTATCACATTATACATATACAGCAACTAAATATTACAGTAGAGCCATTGGTGGCTACTAGTACTACTTGGACAGAATATCTGTTGTGAAAAGAATCATGGTTGGTCCACAGACATGCTAATTGGGGAGCTGACCTACCAGAAGCAGAGCTGAATCATCGGGAGGCGGCGGAAGAATTCGGCCAGGTTGTCAAGAAGACGAGAGAATCTTCGGTTCAGACAGGTGTTGAGAACAGTGCTGAAGTCTGGACTGGAGACACATACACTGTGTCTTTGGTGTGGTGTTTGCCTGTCCAGCATGTCTCTGGTCTCACTGAGCAGTCTGATGGTCATAACGTCCTGTTCTGTCTCTCACACACACACACACACACACACACACACACACACACACACTTAACCACTTTCAAAATCTTTACAAAGTAGAAAAAACTGCCGATCCAAAAGCTCCACAACGCGTCTACAGATCTAGGTACGTAGAGTGTTGCTCCTCTTATGAAATTACCTTTAATAAGTAGTTTTTCTATCACGTTCTGCTTTATACAACCAAGTACAGCATATGAATAATTCTTGTGACCTGATCAGACAGTGTGGTCTCTTCGTCAGCAATCATGTACCAGGACAGGTGTGTCTGGGCTGAGTCCCTACCCAGCCCTGTAAAACCTGTTCCATACATCATGAAATAATGTTAACTTACATACTGTACACTGCTACAATACTGGGCATAAACCCTGTTCCATACATCATTAAATCATGTAAACATTATGTTCTGTACACCAGGGCTGGGCAATTTACCAAAAAGATATCAAAACTGACATTTAGAACCAATAACTGACTTAAACTTGCTAAACTTGTTAACCTAGGGAGACACCTCTTGCGAAACTCTTGTGCAAATCACAGTTGTGTCTATTCTCACCTCCAGTATCTAATTTAGTCACATACAATCAGAGTCACTATAGTAAGCTTTTATTACCTATGGTGCTAAAGGTAATATGACACCGTCAAGCTAGTAATTATATTTCAGATCTACAAGAACATTTTTGAAATTTGACCACATTTTGAAATAAATTTAAGAACCTTGGGATGCCAGGCAAAAGAAAAAAACTTCATATTTTGCTGCATACACCCAGTTATAAGCACCATGGACAGCGACACTCTCTCTCTCTCTCTCTTGTCTATGTCTGTCTGTCTGTCTGTCTGTCTGTCTGTCTGTCTGTCTGTCTGTCTGTCTGTCTGTCAGTCACAGTCTGTCTGTGACAGTTACATTTGAAGTTTTACCTTTTGAGAGTCTGGTGATAAAAACATAATTGACACAGGGATTAATATGAGATTACAAATACATATTGATGACAAATATGTTCCAAATGTGCACACATGATGCAATGTTGTGTATTTTGTACTCACTGGCTGTTCTTGTGTTGATGCTATATCTAGTGGTCTATAGCTTTGACCTTGCACACATTTGACAAACTTCATCTTTATATAGAAAACAGTGTCAATTCTAACAAATCTGACATGACCTCCAACTGACATATTTTCAAACCCTTAAATGAACAGGCATGTTCATGATGCCATGATGGTGCACGCACACGCACATTCGTGAACGAAGACATGCACCCTTTTTACTTAAGTGAAAGTACAAAAGTATTGGTATCAAAATGTACTTAAAGTAGCAAAAGCAGAAAGTACTCATTGTGCAGAAGGTCCCATTTCACACGTTTTCAAATGTATAAAATGTTTAAAAATCTTTTGAAAATAGCAGATCTACAAGCTCACAAAGCCTTACGAGCTTGTAGATCGGCAAACAAATATATACAGAGCTTAAGTTGTTAATGTATGTTTAATAATACAAATGTAAATCTAAAAAGTAACTAGTATCTAATGTTTTCAAATAATTGTAAAAGTACAATATTTGCCTCTGAGATGTAGTGGAGTAGAAGTAAAAGTATTGAAACTGGAAATACTCCACTAAAGTAAAACATACCTAAAAATTGTGCTTAAGTCATAGGTTAAGTACAGAACTTGAGTAAATGTACTTAGTTACTTTACACCACTGGGACAAAGTAGTTGCCTGCTTGGTTTCATGTTAACTTCAGTAGCTAACGTTAGCTTAGCTAAAGCTAACGTGTTGGCCTGCATGAATAAAGGTTGATTTAGGCTGATCACTATATCCTAGAGAGGACATGTTACACAGAGGTCCATCAGAATACAGTAATAGCATTATTTATACTATAACTGACTGTACCTGATTTGATACGATGATGCGTGTTGTTGTTGTTTGAACGTGGCTCAGGCCAGGGTCAGCGTTGCCAGATTTTGCATGAGAAATAAGCAACCAGTTCTATGAAAATAAGCCCAAAAAAAGCGAGTACTGTAGACCCACATGAGCTTGTTAGATCTAATATTTTCAAACGAATCTAAAAAATAAAAAAGCAAAACATTTTGATTATATTTAAAAAATATTTTAACAACACAAATCTGGTAGGGTCCCTGGCAAAACATATTTTTAGATGGGGGGTCCACTCCGTAGATATGATACATATTACATATTAATCTGGGGGTCCTTGACATGAAAATATTTTGAGAACCGCTGGTTTACAGCAACAACATTTAATAAACAAGCCCAAATAAGCAACTACACTTTAGAAACAAGCCCAAAAAACCGCAACACGCCAATATTTACAAGCAACTTCACAGAACAAGCCCAAAGTTGCTTATAATAAGCGGACATGGCAACGTCGCTCCTAGCTCGGGGTTCAGCACGTTGGACGAGGTGTGGGCGTGTCCTTCAGAAGTTGTTTACTCAACTCGCGCAGCCATTGGTCAACAGACTACGTCTGATGTTTTAATTCGATATTTGGATTTTAAACGTAGTCTCTCAGGTATAAATCGCCGCTCACAACCACAGTTGATCAGTTGTTGATTATTGTGATCATGATGGTTAACAACTACAACACTTGTGCCCGGCTGATATCTGAGGACGTTGTCCGTTACCAGAAGCCTTCCGACCGACACAGGGATTCCATGATGGAGAAGTTCTTCAAGGTGGACGCCGATCACACCCAGCCAGAGGACGCGGTCTCCACCTACATCGAAGAGCTCAAACATGTCCTTCACAAGAGACTGTCGCTGCTCCCCAGAGAACTGCTTCCCTGCCAACCTCTTCTGACCGATGACCAGAAAATCAAGCTGCGCGACGACAAGGAGGTCAACGAGAAGAAGACGAAGGCGGCCCGGAAGATGAAGTTCATCATGGGTGAGCTGTTAGAGACAGAGAAAGCCTACGTTAGAGATCTACACGAATGTCTGGAGACCTACCAGTGGGAGATGGCCAGTGGAGTTGATGAGGAGATACCTGCAGGCATCCTCAACAAGCAGCACGTCGTCTTTGGTAACATCCAGGAGATATATGACTTTCACAGCAATATTTTCCTGAATGAGTTGATCGACTGCGAGCTGCCAGAGGATGTGGGACACTGCTTCACCATGTGGGGCGATGAGTTCCACATGTATGTGGACTACTGTAAGAACAAAGCTGACTCCAGTCACCTCATATTGGAACATCAAACCTTCTTTGATGACATCCGGCAGAAACATGGCCTGGGCCCGGCTAATTCCATCGAGTTCTACCTCATCAAGCCTGTGCAGAGAATCACCAAGTACCAGCTACTGCTCAAGGACTTACTGTCTTGCTGTCAGGAGGGAGAGGGAGGAGACATTAAGGCTGGTTTGGAGGTGATGCTCAGTGTGCCCAAGAAAGCCAATGATGCCATGAACGTCGCCATGTTGGAGGGTTTTGATGAGAATCTGGATGTCCAGGGGGACCTGATCCTTCATGACAGTTTCCAAGTGTGGAACCCCAAGACTCTCATCCGGAAGGGTCGCAACCACCACCTGTTCCTGTTTGAGAACTCACTGGTCTTCAGCAAGGAGATCAGAGACTCAGCTGGCAGAACCAAGTACCGGTATGCGAATAAAGTGACAGAGCTTATGGGGGTGACAGAGCTTACTGAAGGGGACCCCTGTACGTTTGCTCTGTGGGCAGGAAGGACCCCCACCTCTCAGAAGAAGACTGTTCTTAAGGCATCCAGTATGAAGGCCAAACAGGAGTGGGTTACGAACATCAGGGAGGTGATCCAGGTGAGTTTTTACATTTTCCAGCATTGAATTGCCTTTATATTGTGTGTGTGTGTGTGTGTGTGTGTGTGTGTGTGTGTGTGTGTGTGTGTGTGTGTGTGTTAAGCCTTTGTAAACTTGTTTTTGAAAAGTGCTATATAAATAAAGTTTATATAATTCTATTATCCAGGAGAGAACGACACAGCAGCCTCAGGCCTCGCTCAGCTCGCTGCAGTCCAAACCTCCTGGTCCCAAACGCTCTGGAAACGTGCTGTGGAAATGGCTGACCAGCTGCATGAGACCCAGCCAGCGACAGAGGTGAGAGTCCGTCCAAATGCAGTCAAGATCACCTTTTCCACAACATCGTATCCAAAAAGTAAAGGTAGGTCCCAGGTTTGTATATTTAATACATTTCTTATGATATAATCCAAAAATAACAACAAAAACAAATAAAAACGAAACAAAAAAATTATATATATACTGTATCTGTGTATCTTGTCTGTCAGCTATCTGCATTTGATGTATTACCTTGTGTTGTCCTTGCTTACTGTAAACCAAATGCCTAAATTGTTGTATATCTATCTATCTATCTATCTATCTATGTATCTGCAATTGATGCATTACTGTGTTGTCCTTGTAAATTGCTCTGGATTAGGAGTGTCTGCTAAATGCCTAAATTGTTGTCTATCTATCGACACACACACACACACACACACACACACACACACACACACACACACACACACACACACACACACACACACACACACACACACACACACACACACACACACACACACACACTGTTTGTCTGTCTGTCTGTCTGTCTGTCTGTCTGTCTGTCTAATTTATCTTATCTATCTATTATGGAGCGTCTGGGTGTGGTAGAGGTAAAACACTCACACCACGCAGGTAGCTGGGTTCAACACCCAGCAGCAGCAGCAGTGCATCCAGCTTGGCTGGCCGCTCCAACAAACACTATTGGCTACAGTGTTTGCAGGTGGGAAGCTAGCGATGGAACAAGTGATCATGTTCTTTTTGCTGCACTGCAGAAGCTGCTGATGCACATCAAGGTTGTTTTAGTTCTGTATTTAGTTTTGACTCCCATGTTTTCAGTTTTAGTTTGTTTTTAAAGTGGCTTTGCTAGTTAAGTTTAGTTTTTGAAAATGCGTAGTTTAATTTTTATTAATTGTTAGGTTTAGTTTTTTATTTTAGGGGTGAGAATCAGAAAGGTCATAGGTATTGTGTAATAAAAACATACCAAAAAAAAAATGTATTCACAGTTAAAACTGGTACATTACAAGTCTATGTATGAAATATTTACAAAGACTAAAAGTAAGGATATTTTCTTGTTAGTTTTAATTAGTCTTGTAAGGATATACAGTTTCAATTAGTTGTATTTTTTACCCTAGTTTTTATTTATCTTTAGTTAACTATAATAACCTTGATGCACATAGCAGTTTATAGCAGCAACAGGGACTGCAGGACACTTGGGGACAGTTTGGGAATTGGCAATGACTAAATTGGGTCTCCTCCCATGGATTGTCACCTTGACGTTGGTGGAGGAGCTTGTGTTATCCCAGTGACCCAGAGAGCTCTCCTGACATGTCCAACCGTGCCAGACAGCTCAAAGGGTAGGGGTCAGACCAAGGACAATCCCTAGTCCTCCATATTGGGGGTTGGGAATGAGGTTAACAACCTCGTCCCTTAAAACAAACATGTTACCGAAATCATCACAAGAAACCGAAGCACTCCAGAGGACGTTCAACCTGGCTGTGTTCACCGATGTTCAGGTATAACACTACGTATAGATAGATAGATACAAATCTATCTATCCTTATTGTCATTCATCAATACATGAAATGCATAATTGAACAAAATTCTGTTCCATTGGCTTACTATAATTTAAAACTACTCCTAGTTAAAAAGTTATAATAATACTCCAATACTACAATACTAAACACCACTGATAAAATCACAGTCAGTTCAAAATGAGTACCGATCAAGCACCTGGGAGCAGGTAGTAACAGTAATGTGTTGTTTTCCAGTGAGTCCGGTGGGGAACAATGGGAAGTTCATCCTGAGATACAAGGCCATGCTGATGAAAGTGGAGCTGCAGCACCATCTAGCCTACGTCCTGACCTCCACCCTGGGACTGTGTGTCTCCAAGCTATTCTACAGCATACTGGTATGCATGCACACACACACACACACACACACACACACACACACACACACACACACACACACACACACACACACACACACACACACACACACACACACACACACACACACACACACACACACACACACACACACACACACAGGTCTAGTGTTATCTGGTCTATTGCATCAAAGCAAGAACTTGGTAAACTTCAGCTTGCTCAGAACAGAGCGGCAAGACTAGCACTTCACTGCTCTGTTAGGAGTAGTGTGGATGCTATGCATGCCAGGCTGTAATGGAGGAGGGTGGATGAAAGACTGGCATGCAGCCTTATTCTGTTTTTAAAGAATGTGTATTCCTCACAGAAACCCTTTAGTTTGTTTTTACAGCTATTACCTGCAAATGAAAGACATGGTTATAATACTAGACAGGCATCAAGTGGTCACTTTACTTTACCTATGCCCAGAATCAATGCACTTAAGAAAACAGTAATGTACAGAGCCATGGCATACTGGAATGTGCTCCCCCCATATTTGACTCGAAATACATTTGGTTTCAAAAAGAAACTTAAGGAAGCAATAATCAAAAAGGAAATTAGATTAGGTTATTATTTTTGGTATTTCGGACAGACAAACCTGTTTTGTTTTGTTTTTAATTTTTTTTTTTATTGTTAATATAAATGCTGTTCTCTAAGTTTTTGTTTTTGTTCACTAACATTGATTATGTTGTACTGCATTTTATGATTTGTATTGTGATGATTTTGCCTGGACCCCAGGAAGAATAGTCTCCACTAAGGTGTAGACTAATGGGGATCCTTAATAAACAAACACACACACACACACACACACACACACACACATTATGATAAGTATTATCAGAGTTGTGTTTTTTTGTGTTTTCAGCTCAGAAAGTGATGCCTCAATTCAAACATGTACAAGAAATGCTAAAAAAATGTCTCTTTCTCCCTCCCTATTTCTCGTTCTCTCTCTCTTTCTTACGGGTTACTCCATCCTGCTGACCACTCTGTTAGCTCTCATCCTGGTCTATCTGTTCTCCATCATGGGCTTCCTGTGTCTGAACAACGACTGATACCCTGCCTCAGATAGCACCGGGTAACTCCTGACCCTAAAGCCCAATTCATACTCCATCCGAAGTTGAACAGAACTTTGTTCGGACAACTACAGATTGACGCGATTCAGGATTCCTGATGTTGTCTCTCAGATCTGCCTACCTCCATGACGGATTGCCCACAGCATGTTGGAACCACATCCATGTATTAGATCCATTCTGCTGGCTTGGATTCAGTCGCTGGAGATGACGGAGGAAGCTGTTACAGCTGCGATTCATTGATCAGATTAGTAACTGGGCGAGTCTGGCATTCAGAACACAGAACAGTTTTTGGACGGGCCACCTGGGAAAAAATCGGATGGATTATTTTGAAGCATTTATTGGCCTTAACCCCTAAACCTGTCTGTGTCACTCCCCTTTAACCTTTCAACTCAGATCAACAAGCTCACAACGTGTCGCATCGCGATGCGTTTGTGAGCTTGCAGATCGGCTATTTTCGCTTTAAGGAAAATATTGGATACTGACAAAGACTAACTAAGGAAACTTTCTGTATGATTTTAGTTAGTTTCAGTTACTTCTTTTGTAAACACACAATACAGTTTCAGAAAATTATCGTTTTTGTGTAAAACCTGTTTATTTTCATTTCAGTTCCCTATAATGTATTTATTTATCGTTATTCCTTTAGTTTTAAGTTAACTATAATGACCCTGCAACACCACCTCTTCTTCTTTCTCCTACAGTGGTGAACATGAAGGCACCAGAGACCGCACAGCAGTCATGGAACGTCATTCCATCACCAGGACCAACATCTGTTCCACAAACAGCTTTGCCACAACGTAAGTTTTAAAATATTCATTCGTTTTTATTTTTATTTCATTTTGACTTTCAAAAGGCTTAGTTTTAGTTGCATTTTTATTAGTTTGAGTGTTAGTTTAGGTTTTGTATTACAATATATGGGGTACTAGTCAGTCAGATTCAAAAAGCTTAGAAAAATAGTGAAAATAGCAGATCTACAAGCTCACAACGCGTCGCATTGTGCCACATTGTGAGCTTGTGGATTGCCTATTTTCGCAATGTTTTAAGAAGAAGAATATTGGACTAAAACTAACTAAGGATATTTATGTATTTAGTTAGTTTTGTAAACACGCAATACAGTGTCAGTTAGCCATCGTTTTTGTGTAAAGCCTCATGTTTTTGGGTTCTAGCTGTTATTATTTGGACCGTTTTAGTTAACCCTACAACTCCACCTCTTCCTCTTCCTCCTACAGTGATGAAGGCCCCAGAGACAGCACAGTCTCAACAGTCATGGAACGTCCTTCCATCTTCAGGACCAACATATGTTCCTGTTTACCAGGCCATCCAACCTAGGCTTCCACCCGCTTACATCACTCTTGATGTCAACACTGTTGTTGGCATGCAGCTACTGCATGCCAACAACCAGATAACCCTGCCAGCAGAACCTGTTGCCACAGCAGACATGTCTGCCTATGGACAGTGCAACCCCGGCGCAAGCTGTCAGAAGTCCACCACGCGCAGGTCCCGACAGTCTGCCATGGACGCCTCATGCAAGAGGGAACTGCGGTTACAAAAGAACAAGGAACATGCCAAAATATCACAGCAAAAGAAGAAGGACTTTATGGCTTCACTCAAGGATCGTGTTGAGCAGCTGGAGGCAGAGAAGAAGCAGCTGAGTGCCAGGGTGCAGTACCTGGAGGTCATCTGCTCTCTTCTTGGATGTGATGACCCTTGATGTTTTTTTGCTCAGATACCTGTTTTATTTACCCATGCTTTTTATGTTTTGACTGTGTTTTGTAAATGATGTGGTTCAAAGGGAATTTATTAACATATGTATTTTTCAATCCAATTATAATTTATTGTAAATATACTATTTTATGTAATTCTGTAAATAATAAATATTGATTTGTTATGAACATGTTAACTGTGTAAGCATAGTTTATTATTAACAGGTTAACTGTGATTTTAACACTATACACAAACATGTTTTGGATCTGGCCTATAGAAAACAGGAAACCGACACAACTAATGTTATCTTTTTAATTCAGCAGTTCCACTGCATTTCAAATTAACAAACAACCACAGCAGTATTTCTTAAAGCCTTATCTATACTCAAGGGATCAAAAAAGGCCTCATCACACATACATGGTGTTAAAGGCTACATTTTGAATATCTACTGGGGATGAAAATATGTTTCAGTGATATGAATTTCACTGATCAAGTCTTAAATGGGGGGAAAAAACACCACCAACTATCACCGAAGGTACAGAAACAGCAACTTTCATACAATACAATTGACAGGAGAAAATACAGATGTCATCTGTGTGTATCCATAAATATCACAAGGTACAGTATTATGAGGTAGTGTCCGTAATTTGGCCAAACACTTTAGTGGGGTATTAAGAATACAACATTATTTTAACCAATCTGCATGGTATACAGTAGTATGTATATGCTAATACAATCTAATTAACACCCTGGTTTTGGGTAGGACACCTACAGTACTGCCATCTTGGCTGTAGTTTGTACATTGTTGCTATTACCTCTCTCCGTCAGCACCAGGGAGACAATTACATAAAACGTACGGGTTGTAGCTTTAAGAACACTTTCAATGGATTGTTTGTTATTGTCTCATATTAGAGTCCTTTAATAAAATCTGAACGTCATTATGTCTACGTCGACATACATTCAAAGCCCACATTTTCTCAATAGTGTGCTCAAATATTAGTTGATAACACCACGCTTCTTGATTTGGAGACCGTCTCTGGGTTAATGGGGTTACCCTGGGTATCAAGTCCTACTTGACATCATGCCACTGAGCAGGTCACGAATCTGGGTGCTATGATGGTCTACAGATGATTCAGTCTGACTCTGGGCCCTGGCAGAAGGACTGGAGGTCGTTGTGGAGCAGCTCCCTGGACACGAAACAACTGATTAGTAACATGTATTCTAAAGTCCCATTCACTTTCCAAGAGATATGGTGGTGTATGCGGTTCGGTTCAGTGTGGTTTAATTGCTATGTCTCTTGGTGCTGGTCATTTATCCACTCCTCTCTCTCTCTCTTTCTACCCACACAATTGTTTTTTTTTTTCTCACTGTCTTGTTACAAAAGTTGTGAAATATAGTAGACAGGAAGATAGTGCCCAACTCCAATATGGATTTTTAGCTCAAACTACTGACAACAGCGCCCTCTAGAGATGATGAGGGAGGTTTGTGTCAAATGATAGGAGCCAGCCTCACACTACAGTATGGAGTGTCTGCAGACTTGGAGCAGGCAGATACGAGACCGGAAATAACCAAATCTACACATTAATAACCCCGTTTATGGACATTGACTGAGTGGTTTCGTATACTTAGTGTTACATATAAATGCTATATTGGGGTGGTTTGCAAATAAAACATTTTTTTATATCAATATAATAATCGAAAAGGCAGGGAGGAGCTAATCACCGTTCATCATCCACATCATATTTTTCTCAAACAACCCCACAGATTTGTTCCCCATCTTACTGTAAACAGAGATAACGATGATGCATGTGGTCATCATATTATCATATTGATTGTTTTTTTGCATAGGTGGTATAATGTTATGAGAAATTATTTTATTGATTTGGGGATTTCACTTATTAGAGTTTCAGGAAATGCATCCAAACAATTGATGATATATATTAACTATTTAGGTTGCTTGTTTACACACAGATATAATGAACCCATTGTCTATTTTTATCAAACAACCGACAAAGAGGGAGAGGGGGGGGGGGGGGCACTGAGGATTTTACAGAGTAGATTAGAGTCCCAGAGATAAAATAAAATTGTTTAAAATGGGTCTGTGGCCTAATGCACATCAAACTGTGGGTCCTTGAAATGAAAAGGTTTGATGAACACTGCATCATTTCAAACAACATTTTTCACTGTTTTTTTCCAAAATATTTTTTTTCCAAATAATAATAAATAAAAGTTCAAAGTTCAACATCAATACATTCATCGAGAGCTTCCTTTTCCAAACTTTTTGCCCACACAAGTCAAAATCTCAAGCCACACCCGTATTCATAGCAACAAATAGCAGATCTACAAGCTTTTACTGAGCTTGTAGATCATGTCTCTAACATTTGCAACCAAATATACCTCACTTGATTAATCTATGCAGTGGTTCTCAACCTTTTCAGGCTGTGACCCCCCAAAATAATCATATTTGAGCTGGGGACCACCATTTTGTTTGACAGGTTCCACAGATAAATATTGTGGAAATAGCAGATCTACAAGCTAGCCCTCTCTTCTGTCTGTCTGTGTCTCTCTCTCTCTCTCTCACACACACACACAGTGAGATCGGTTCCACAGATAAATATTGTGAAAATACACAGTGCCAATGTTGCAGGCTATGGCTTCAAGATCATTTGTCCTATACAAGTCAAGTATAGGACTCCTGAACAAACAGGCCCCATGTTCTATGCAAGTGTGCATAAAATGTAATGTGATGCCCTGGCCCCTGGTAGCCTTTTCTAGTCTTCTTTACTCTGTAAAGAGAGGAGATGTGTAGCACTGTCCATGTATTGTGTGATCTGTCTATGTATTGTGTATTTATGTTGTTTTGTGATTTTTTTCCTATCCTGATGGCTGCTTGGTACAAAATGAATTTTCGCAAGGACAATAAAGTATAACTATCTACAAGCTCACAACGAGGCGTTGAGGTCCCAGCCCACAGGTTGAGAACCTCTGCTCTAGCGGTCACGTGACACTGCAAATTCTAAACAACGCCAGGTTGTGAGCGAGAAATAAGCAGCAACCAGGTCTACCGCCTAACTAACAAAATTGACCAATAGTCCAGTAAATCCACACACAACATAGCAATATAAACCTAGTGGGGAAATAGCCGATCTACAAGCTCAGAGGTTGTGTGCTTGCTTGTGGATCGGGTGTTTTCACACGGTGTGTGGGTGTGTGCGTGTGGTCGCACTTGTATGTTGCGGCGGGCACGCACACACACACACACACACACACACACACACGTCACGCGAGCGAGTACCTTCAGTAGTCTTCTCCAATCCGCATGGCACACGACAATAAAACTCCATGCACGGACTCATGGCGAAGCGCGCGTGTTGCAACTTCACGATCGGTGGACCGAGTGTCCTGCCTGTGGTGTGTAACAACCGGTCGTCGCCCGCGCGTGCACACGCTTGTAGGTTTGGGGTTAGGAAAAGTGCTTCCCCCGAGCGTGTGCGCAACTGAGCGCGTGCATGTGACGTACACACGCTTGTCTCGGCTGCGCTCACTCTGATCATTAAAGGCAGACTAGTCAGAATGTGCTGCTGATCAAACCTTCGTTTTGATCGGAGCGGAGTGTTTCAGATTCTCCCCTTTTCGTCTTTAGTGTTTTGTAATAACGCATTTTATGTGATCACGTGACTAGATCACATACTTTTTCAACTTTTCTGTGGTCTATGGATGATATTCACTGACGATGTTGTGCATAAGGAGTCAATCTAATGTAAACCACAAAAAAGACGAAAAGGGTGTGTGTAAAGCAGTATTTGAATAAATTATGAATTGCAGACATGTGTATGTGTTTGAATGATGTTTTACTGTGAGTGTTAAATGTTTTCTTGCGGCAGCAGTTTAATCAGTTGAACCCCAGCATCCCTATTCTGGGAGGGAACGTTCACCAGAAATAGCAGATCTACAAGCTCTGTCTGTTTGTCTTTGTTGTACATGCATCTTACAGGAAGTATTATGGTTGTCCCAGCTGGCTGTTCTATTAGAACAGAAATGTCATTTTGGAAACGATTATAGCAGAGAGTGAATCATTGAAGCAAAAAACAGAAAATGCAATGCTGAGCTGGTCAAGGTTACCAGAGATCAGATATAAATTGTCTCTATCTTAAATCATCTGTAATAATGTAGATTATTATGTTGAAACCTTCATATCATAACATCCTCACTAGTGGTAGAGCAGTGAATCATATAACTTGACGTTTTTAGCCAAGAAGTTAAGCCTGGAAGTTCTATTAAAATAACAGCACAGTGATTGCTTGTCCCTTAGAGCGATATATTATGTTGGGATATTAATTCATGTGAATAAATTCACTATGACTCCAGAATTTGTTATATATTTAATAAAGAGAAAGGCAAAAATACATTTTAAAACTATATACAATTTATATATATATATATCAAACTTTATTAAGGACACATAGTCCATAGCAACATAAAATAACATACAAAAACAAACAAGGCGAACAGAGTCCACATAAAATCATACACGCCAATGGTTCCACTCTTTTTTTTTTAAGACCAACTGTTACGATGCCACGATTTAAAACCAGGAGTAACACAATGAGACAGAAACACACACACACACACACACACACACTTTGTGTCAAATCAAGAACAAATCAAGCAGCACTAACATGCACAACGCCACAAATCAAATCATGCACATACATAACAGGTAGCTGATAGTTCAGATTATTGGATCATGTGTCATTAAGCACAATGCCATGGAAGAGGCATTACTTGGGGCCCACGCTATGGTCCCACACAGTGTCAGGAGGCCACAGTGAAGGAACGTCTTCAACTTCAATACACACAGAAAGAAAGAAAACAAAACATTTACGTCACCACCTGTACAGTTTGACGTTACTATTTCTTGTACAATCTGGCACATTTGACTTAAGAGGGAAAACTAAGGGCTGGCTTGACTTTGTGCTAAAAAGCTGTACAGTGAACTTGCATCCAAAACTCTCACACTGAATGTGAGAGTGATGCACCCTAAACCAGATGTAAACTTCAACTGGCTATGAGATCATAATTTTCTATTAATTGGAAGGGGCGGGGGAGGACAGACTGAGCCCGGTCCCACCATGACCTAAGTTCCTTACTGCTGCTATACAATGGACACACTGTGATGTACAGTATATTACCAGAAAACTACATTTATCACACATCAGTTACTTTGAGCACATCTTCTGAATTTAATCCAGCCTTAAACCCTATCCCATAAACACAAGCTACAGTACCTAAACATAGTAGGCAGATAAGACTCCTTTTTACGCTATGGAATTGATGAAAGATTATTGTCTCTAAGCCATTTACAGTACACAACATAAAGTAAAATGTTAGAATATGCTAAAATATATATTTTTTGTAATAATGTATAATGTTTTTTTATTATTAGTGTGGTTGCCCAACAGGGCAACCAGACTATAGTACTCTATACACTTTATTTCTTTATAGATAAACTTTTTTGTGACCGCATCTCCTCCCACAGTTTTTATCCCCCAATGTTGTGCCATATGTCAAAATGACCGTCTAAATCGGGAATCGTGCGCGTGTATAGGGCTAAGAGATTGGTTGAATAGTTTAATTGATATTAATTTATTAGTGCCATTAAATGTCCCCATCCACTTTAATGGAAAAGTGAAAAAACTGAAATTCAAGTATTTTTTTCTCAGAAACCGTAAGAGCTACAGTTATCAGATTTGGAGGGATAATTTATAATATTGTCCGAAATTATTGAAAAAAATATCACACCATTCGGCCTCATGGTGGCGCTATAACAGCCCCCTTTACGTTTTGGCCCGTAACTCTTGAACCGTAGGTCCGAAAATCAAAATTTCTTTTCACCTGGATTCCTTGGGTCACTACGCATCTCCCCATATAGGCCACGCCCATTTGCGTCAGGATAGATTTTTTGATATTGATTTATTTCTGCATTAAATTTCCCCATCCACTTTAATGGGAATTGCAAAAACTCCCATTCAAGTATTTTTTTCTCGGAAACCGTAAGGGCTACAGTTACAAAACTTGGAGGGGAGGTTAATAGTTTTTTGAAAAATTATTAAGAAAATAATCACACCAGTCGGCCACATGGTGGCGCTATAACAGCCCCCTTTACCTTTTGGCCTATAACTCTTGAACCGTAGGTCGTAAAATCAAAATGTCTTTTTCCCTGGATTCCTTGGGCCACGACGCATCTTCCCATATAGGCCACGCCCATTTGCGTCAGGATAGATTTTCCGCCATTTAGAATTTTCTTCAAAACACACTTTTTGCTCCTTTTCCTTAAATTTTTTTCCAAATCTCACACAAATCGGTACACGTGATCTATGGACCCATGCGATAAACCTATCCAAGCGGAATTTTGATAGTCCGTACCGTCCGTCCGTAAATGGCTTCCAAAGTTAGCGGGAGGGGCCCGTTTGACCAAAAATGCCATAAATCACGAACGAAACGTCCGGTCAATCCCAAATTTGAATCACATGTCGAGGGTGGTATACTAAACCAATCCCCAAAAGCATTTCTACTTTGATCCATAGGGGGCGCCACGAATGCTCGAAACGTAACCGTTTGATGCAAAAACATGATTTTTGGGGGATCAATCCTCTAAAAATGAAACGCAGGCGATCTCAGGAGTGACGTGACGATGTAATTGGCGCAGTCTCCGACGGTATTCCTCCCGGCGTATTACTGGAGTCCCGACCGCGTCGGCGCAACCACACTCTGCAATTTCCCCGGAATTGCGACGCGTCTAGTTTTTATTATGCTGTTTGCAGAATCAGACAGCCTACACATACATTTGAGGTTCTGCAGCACAGCGGAGCAGGTGGGTACACCAATACTGATATATATACAATATATACATAAACAAAATTGATTAAAAATGAACTGATTCACATGACAATAGAACTTTGTTGGAGGCGTGCAACAGTTAATCGAACGGTATACATAAGAGTGGGCACCTAAACCTTGTGGGCACCTCAATGTTAAATCGGCTATTTTTTTGTAAATGAAAAAAATACAGAACTTGGAAAATGATCTGAAGTAATGTAAACTATACAGGATTTGAACATGCATGGTACACCATTAAGAGACCTAAATTTACCCTTCAACGACTTGTTTATGCCCCTACTGACTGGCTGATCAGAGGTTTTGTAGCAATATTTTGCAAGTGTAGAAGTATTGGGCCTTAAATGTTCAAGCATGTTCATATCATGTATACTTACTTAATTACTTCAGATTATTTTCCAAATTCTTAATATTTTTACATTTTGCAAAGATTAGCCAATTTAACAATGAGGTGCCCACAATGTTTAGGTGTCCACTCTTCAGCACAGTATTGCAACCTTTGTGAGGTCTGATCTTGGGTGGACAGTCACTGGCCAATCTCCACCAGGTGCCAGCGTTGAGTGGCTGTCCACCAGGATACAGGCAACATCTGTCGTAAATGTGTACAAGCCTCCACCATCTACACTGACCGTGTCGGCCCTACCGCTTGTCCAGGCACCTGCCATCTATGCAGGGGACTTTAACTGGCAGCACACTGACTGGGGATACTCCCACACGACACCAGACGGAGAGACGCTGTGTGAGTGGGCCTCCAACGCCAATCAGCTCCTGTTCGACACCAAAGAGCCACCAAGTTTCCAATTCCAGAGAGACAGGTCATCGATAGGTTCCCCCGGTCACACCACCGACCGTCTATCATCAAAGTCCCCTCACTGGTGCAGCCGGTAGGGGGTAAACCTGTCCGTAGGTGTGTACAAGGTCAGCCCGGGAGACAGGCTGACAGAGAGAACGTCAGCCTGTCTCCCGGACCCAGACAATGCTGATGTGGACTCAGCATATGCAGTGCTCCTAAGTGCAGCAAAGAAAACAATCCCTCGCGGCTACAATGCGAGCTAAAACTCGGGCTGGGATGAAGAGTGCAAACACCTCCTGTGTGAACATCAGCAGGCTGGCTCAAGGGAGGATGTGGACGCGACTGCAACGGCACTACTCCACCCGAAGGGCCAGAGGGACTGAAACCGTTGAATCAATCAATTTCACCCAGTCTAGCTGTAAGGCGTGGCAGATTATCAACCAGCTCACTGGCACGAAAACAACACCCCCCAAGTGCCCTGTGACAGCAGATGCCATTGCAGCCCAGCTCCTGAAGAATAGCGAATTCCAAGGTGCAGACAAGAACTTCGCCCGCTCTACACAGCGCGAGGTATCTTCCCTCCTCTCTAGGGCACCCAGTCTCGATGCTGCTGACATCTCTGGAGAAATCAGCTTAGGGCGGCCATCGGCAACCATTAGGCAAGGCAAGTCCCCGGGGCATGATAACATCCACCCAAAGTTTGTGAGACAATATCTGCCTGGCTCTGCTCCTTTTTCTCATCCTGCTTCCAGAGGTCCAAATTCCTGGGCTCCGTCGGGCGTCTCGCCGCTCCATGAGGTCCGCAGGGCGCTTACGTCACACTGGGGCGTCAGCAGGTTCTCTTCTGGTGTACTGAAGTACGTTGAGCCTACAGAGATGAGTGGGACAGCAGCGTCAGTCTAGGATCATTTGCAGCATTATGTTGAACCTCTAATTCAGTGGTTCTGAAAGTGGGGTACGGGGACCCACAGGGGGTTCCCCAGCTAAATGTGTTAATATAGAATAGAAAGATGTTCAACCACTATACATTGGCTATTTGAAAATAGCTGATCTACAAGGTCAAAAAGGTACAAAAACTTGTAGATTGGCTATTTTCAAAAGAAATCTTGAAAAGATGTGAAACATTTTGAAACATTTTAACAACACAAATCTTGTACGGGGGTCCCTCCCAGGTACACACATATTTTCAGATGGGGTCTGTGGCCAAATACATATTCATGTGAGGATCCTTGACATTAAAAGTTTGAGAACCACTGCTATAATTCCATCAAATTTAGTTCTTTATGGATACTCACTCTTGGACTCGCTTCCCTTCCTCAGGAAAGCCGGGCTGAAGTCTTAGTCTTCGGTGGCGCGGAAACTGGTGGTGCTCTCCTGAGTGGCATAGAAATGACAAATGAAGGATTTTATCTAGTACAATGGATCCAGACATTACACTTTTGTTAGTAGTGTTTGTTGTGTGAAATGAGCCCTGCAGATGTTAAACAAGTGCAATATCATGTTAATTCTGTACATTTCTGAATGGCTTTCTGAATGGCATAGAAATGACAAATGAAAGATGAAGGATTCTACTCTAATCTCTGGGTCTACAATAGATCCAGAGATTACACTTGTGTTAGTTGTGTAAAAAGAGCCCTGCAGATGTTATACAAGAGCAATATGTTCATTCGGTGCATTTTTCAGTTAGTACCTGGTGGCTCACACAGCTGGTGCATGCCCTGTGAAGGACAAGGATCCGAGTTCGAATCCAAGTTGCAAGTCTCTTTCTCCATCCTAGGGGCCTCTCGTCTTTCAACATGGCTGGAACCTTCTCCATAAGGAATTGCGGTAACACACCTATCAGCACAAGGGAAGTCATTGATTAGTTGATCGGCACATATTAATCAAACTAACTGTTAGTAATCAAAAGTGTATCAAAGGGATGTATTATGTAAGCATTTCTAATATGCACTGCAACTTTACCAAATGCTTGTCTTTCTATAGAATGAAAATGTGTTTTTGTGGGTAAACATATTCCTAACATTCCAGTACAGAGCCAGCCTCTGCCTAATGACTAAAAGTCTAACATCTCCCCCTGGTGGAGACAATTAGTTTATTTTAAACAAATAACAGGTGATAATCATTCAATTACAACCATGGCCAATAAGCTGTGGCCTTACTGTCCTTGCCATAATAGCATTATACATTCAATAATATTTGACAAAAATAGCATCTACAGCTTGTAGATCGGATATTTGTAGTGATGAGATTTCGTCACTTAAGTTTTACTTACTTGTAACTTAAGTTACAAGTAAATGTCTGGAATTCAAAGTTTTCAAATAATTGTAAAAGTACAATATTTGCCTCTGAGATGTAGTGGAGTAGAAGTAAAAGTACAGAAAATTGGAAATACTGCAGTAAAGTAAAACAAAATACCTCAAAATTGTACTTAAGTACAGTACTTGAGTAAATGTACTTTAGTTACTTTACACCACTGGATTTGGTGTAGAGGGGAAAAATATGGGGACCAAGTACAGATCCCTGGGGGATCCCGGTCAATGAAGTATAAAGGGTTTAAGTGGTTACCTGTCATTTTGTTGTCAAAATTGATGGCATAGATTAGAAATGAACTGTGGTGTCTAGAGTCTTACCGAAGTCCTGAGCGTTCTCAATGAAGCATTGAATGACTGCTCTCTGCAGCTTCAGGCGTTTCTCTGTGGCGTCCATATTCTTAGTTCCCTCTCCAGTTGGAAGGAAGTTTGGGGTCAAGACCACAGACAGGTTACTGCTGGCCATCTTGTTCTTTGCACTCCTAGGGTAGAAACAGCAATCACAGAGTACAATTACAATCAGAATCTATTTATTGGCCAGGGAATTAGACTTGGTGCATTGATCTCACATAGTAGAAAACACATAAAAAGCATACATCTGGAAGAAAAAAAAAAAAGTACAGCATAAAAAGTGTATATATATATATTTTAAATATACATTTGTCTTTATTTGATCTGCCCTCCTTCTTTAAGAACAGAAAACAGTCTGTTCTTGAAGGTCAGACAGATGAAACATTATCAAATAAAGATTATGGAGCTGGAAATAAAATTCATTAACCACTTAAATCCCAGCATCGGTATCGTGGGGAAAGCTCTCCCCACAATACCAGAAAACAGAAAAGACACTAGTAGTGAGCCCTGAGGGAATATGGGGTTTAAGTGGTTAATCTAAAAAGCTGGTGAACACACTTACCTCTTGGACACCTTGTGGAGGAATTCAAAAACGTAGCGCAGCACACTGAGGTGTCTGTCAGGCAGAATGCAGGACAGAAGCAGTGTGGCGGCGGTGCGTTCCTCCTCGCTGTTCAGCTGCTGGGCCTTCAGGAAGGCATCGTGCAACTTTCCGGGCAGGACCGGTCCCGGCAACTCCCTGAAGAACTCCTTCACCAGGCAGGCCACATCGTAGGGATCTGCTGTGGACAGACACTCCTCGCCCGCATCCAACTTGACCTGATGAAACAATGCAAACAAGTTGTGTTTAGACTTCATTTATACTTCAACAATGTCAGGAGGGCTCTCACGATCATGCATCTTACTTGTCGGTTAATTGTCATTTAAATAATTGCAATTAATGATTTAATTGTGTTTTTGGCATTGAACATTGGTACATATAAAAAAGAATTGCATTTCTGTATGTCTTTCATATTTAATAACTTTATACTTTCAAAAGTATATAAAAATAATGCAGAGATAGCTGATCTACAAGCTAAAGCGATACATTGTGTGCTTGTAGATCAGCTATTTTAAATCATTTTTTTATTGTGTAAATGATTATGATGATAATGCAACAAAAAAAAATCGCAATTATGTAATCCTGCCTTCAGACCGTCAAGATCACCAAAGGAAAGCATGGTCAATAGAGCCAAAAACTCACCCTGAGTGCTTTCCGACGAGCAATGGAACCTGTCTTTCTGAACAGGCCCTCTTTGTCTGCGTGCTCCAGCAGCATTGAACATGCATCCACCACAAACCTAAGAAAGCAGACACATGAAATGAAATTAGCAAAGAAATAAACACCTTTTGAACGGGAACATGACAGTAACTGACATTATTTGTTTTCTCCACTTAGGCACTTACCTTGGTACACTCCCATGTTCAGTGTCATACTGAGGTAGACTCTCCAGCCGTACACCAAAAACCTTCACCTGAGCGAGAAAAAAAATATTAGAACAGCATTTTAGATTTCACAAAACAAATGGACAAGTTATTATCAATCAAATAGATTGAATGTGCCTTATAAGACTCTCAAGCACAAACATGTGGGATGGGATGAGTGAGTGTGCTTGGAGTTCTTAAGATACAAGAGATTTTATTCGTCACATGTATTGCTCATACAAGACTCAGTGAGAAAATGACACATTCAAGTAAATAACAATGCATGTTAGTAAGGTTTGTTTATCCATAGACTCACCGTGTTGGTAGATGGTGACTTTGACGTTTGTTTGGTTTTGTAGAACGACTTCTTGATCTTTATGCCGTATGTAGCTCTCAGCTGCTGATCAGCCATCAACCGCTGCAGGCTGGTCAGGCTGTTGATATTGATATTTTTATTAACAAAAATGCATATAGATGACCATATATTATTTGTACATATCTGTCAAAAGCAGTGGTTGTGAAACTTTTTTAATTTCAAAGAGCCTCAGTTTGGTGTGCACTGTGCATGAGTCAGCCACGATAACGCTGAGTATGTACAAATGGATTTGTTACAGATCTGCAAACACCCTCAATGACCCCTGGGGGTCCCCGAACCCCACTTTGAGAACCACTGGTCAAAAGGATAAAACACAAAAAAGCTGGAGAGCTTATTTACCTGTCATCCACGTCCTTCTTCAGGCCGGTGGAGTTCTGAGGTACTGGCAAGTCATTCAACTCCCCGATCCCACTGTCTTCTGACATGAAGTTGTTCAACTCCCCGATCCCACTGTCTTCTGACATGGTACCTGAGAGGGGGGGGGGGAGACAGAGACAGAGACAGAGAGACACAGAGAGAGACACAGAGAGAAAGAGAGAGAGAGAGAGAGAGAGAGAGCAATAAACATGTAGTTCAAACAAGATGATAGCCAATGGTGGAAAAAGTACTCACATTTTTTTACTTAAGTAAAAGTATCATTACTGCAATGTAGAAGTACTGTTACAAGTAAAAGTCCAGAATTCAAAATTTACTTGAGTAAAAGTATAGTAAGTATTGGTATCGAAATGTACTCAAAGTACCAAAAGTAGAAAGTATTCATTATGCAGAATGTCCCATTTCACTCTCCTCCACGGCCGTTGAACCTCTTTATACCCCGCAGTACGACGGTGTCGCTTGTCAAAATAGAACAGATCTACAAGCTAACAACAAGCTAACGTTGATAGATCTGTTCTGTTTTGACATGATGTGACATATGGTGATTTACAATGACAACCGGCCTTCCCTCATATTCACTAATCTGTTAACAACTTTGTAACGGTTTAAAAAAAACATTTTTTTTATCAACAACACAACTAAACGTCTATGTTTGACATGATGACAACGGTAAAAGCATTGGTTCTCAAAGTGGGGTCCGGGGACCCCCAGGGACCCTTGGGGGGGGTCACATCCAGCTAGGGGGTCCCCAGTGCAAGTAGCTAAGCTAACATAGCATCACAATCATTTGAACCACTTTAACCTTTTATACGTTGGCTATTCAAAAATAGCAGATATACAAGCTCATATATAGCTAGGCGCAGCACCGAGTGCTATTTTTCAAAAATCTTGAACATTTTTAACACAAATCTTTGCTTCTGGGGGTCCCTGGCACAACACATTTTCAGATGGGGTCCACGGCCAAATATGTATTAATTTGGGGGTCCTTGACATGAAAACGTTTGAGAACCACTGTTCTAAAGAGGTTAACTCAAGCTATATGAGATGAAACATTTGAAATGCTAACTCATTTCAACCTATATAGCTTGCACCATGATAACTAACGGTCACCGACATCCACAATAACTTGTTGTAGCTTCTAAAGACATTTTAACTAATAAACGCTACAATCAAACACACAATAAGGCATTTTAAATAAATAGCATAACAACGACATTTCCCCCTAACCCCAACAGCCCGAGCATCATCAAACTTGAAACTTTACTCACCTAGTTGGACGTTAGTTGAAGAAGCTGGTAAAAAAAAAAGCAAGAAAATAGAAGAAAAACCGTCCAAATCGGACAAATTGTGATCTAAAGCCTGAGCTGTGATCAAAACTGTAGATTCTGTGGCCGTAGCAGACTAGCAGGTCCGTTGATGATAAATCCTCTGGTTTAGCAGACTAGCAGGTGCGTTGATGATGCTGATGTGAGTCAGTCTCAGTGTTAACGGCAGCTGTAGTTGAGATACGTCTGGTCCAAATCGATGGTACAGGGCATCTGACGATGTTCCCGCTGTTGCAGCATTTAAACCTGAACGAGCGAGCGATACCTTGTCGTTCATTGGTCAACTGACAGTTTGTTCAACGTCACGTGCCAAAGTTCAACTGCTGGGCAGTAACTATGGTAATGATGACGTCACATCATCACCGTAACGATTTGCGTTGATCTTTTTGCGATGCCAAAAAGATTTTAATAATTGTTATACATTATGATACCTTGTAAAACCGGACATTCTGCAAAGTACTTTTACTTTTGCTACTTTAAGTATATTTTGATATGTGTCACTTAATTAAAACAAATCAAATCTTTTGCACACCTACAAAAATTAAAACAAAATAATAATAATTGCAATAAAAAAAAATAAACACATGAAACCAGTTTGTTACATTACACAACGACAGTGGTGGATTTTTAAAAAGTAAAAGTATCAATACTGCAATGTAGAAATACTCTGTTACAAGTAAAAGTCTGGGATTCAAAAAGTATCGTTATTACAATGTACTTAAAGTACCAAAATTAAAAGTATTCATTGTGCAGAATGTCCCATTTCACAAGTTTTTTTTATGTATAAAATATAGCAGAAAATAGCAGATCTACAATTAAGCTCACAATGCATCGCATGTGGTGTAATAGGGCTTTTATTCCTGAGGTGGGGAAACATGTTTTCTGTGACGTTTAAAGTGTTTTACTTATGCAACGTCACACCCAAATTGTGTCCCTATCGAATCTCGTCTGTCTGCTACACTTCCTGTTTCTTATTATGCGATCTATTCAAAATGATCGAAATGTTCCCAATGTGTCACTTTAATGACCAGAAAGAGTCTTTCCTTTTCAAATTCAAAATGTAAACAAAAATAAATAAATAATACACTTAAAAAAATCAACGCAAATCGTTACGGCGATGATGTGACGTCATCATTACCATAGTTACTGCCCAGCAGTTGAACTTTGGCACGTGACGTTGAACAAACTGTCAGTTGACCAATGAACGACAAGGTATCGCTCGCTCGTTCAGGTTTAAATGCTTCAACAGCGGGAACATCGTCAGATGCCCTGCAATATTGATTTGGACCAGACGTATCTCAACTACAGCTGCCGTTAACACTGACTGACTCACATCAGCATCATCAACGGACCTGCTAGTCTGCTAAACCAGAGGATTTATCATCAACGACCACAGAATCTACAGTTTTGATCACAGCTCAGGCTTTAGATCACAATTTGTCCGATTTTGACGGTTTTTCTTCTATTTTCTTGCTTTTTTTTACCAGCTTCTTCAACTAACGTCCACCTAGGTGAGTCAAGTTTCAAGTTTGATGATGCTCTGCTCGGGCCGTTGGGGTTAGGGGCAGCCCTGAAACATGACTGTCATAAGCGTCATGTGAACCATGGCTAGGTTAGGGGGAAATGTCGTTGTTATTATGCTATTTATTTAAAATGCCTTATTGTGTGTTTGATTGTAGCGTTTATTAGTTAATATGTCTTTAGAAGCTACAACAAGTTATTGTTGATGCCGGTGACCGTTAGTCATCATGGTGCAAGGCTATATAGGTTGAAATGAGTTAGCATTTCAAATGTTTCATCTCATATAGCTTGAGTTAACGTCTTTAGAACAGTGGTTCTCAAACGTTTTCATGTCAAGGACCCCCAAATTAATACATCTTTGGCCGCGGACCCCATCTGAAAATGTGTTGTGCCAGGGACCCCCAGAAGCAAAGATTTGTGTTAAAAATGTTCAAGATTTTTGAAAAATAGCACTCGGTGCTGCGCCTAGGCTATATATGAGCTTGTATATCTGCTATTTTTGAATAGCCAACGTATAAAAGGTTAAAGTGGTTCAAATGATTGTGATGCTATGTTAGCTTAGCTACTTTTACTGGGGACCCCCTAGCTGGATGTGACCCCCCCAAGGGCCCCCAATTTGACCGTTGTCATCATGTCAAACATAGACGTTTAGTTGTGTTGTTTTTTAAACCGTTGTTAACAGATTAGTGAATGTGAGGGAAGGCCGGTTGTCATTGTAAATCACCATATGTCACATCATGTCAAAACAGAACAGATCTATCAACGTTAGCTTGTTGTTAGCTTGTAGATCCTATTTTGACAAGCGACACCGTCGTACTGCGGGGTATAAAGAGGTTCAACGGCCGTGGAGGAGAGGAGTCACACACACACACACACACACACAGACACACACACACACACACACACACACACACACACACACACACACACACACACACACACACACACACACACACACACACACACACACACACACACACACACACTCTGTGACACACACACACACGCACACGTTTTTGTCAGTGGTGTAAAGCATTGGTTCTCAAAGTGGGGTCCGGGGACCCCCAGGGGTTCCTTGGGGGGGGTTCCAGGGGGCCCTCAGCAAGCTAACATAGCTACTTTTTTTTACAATATTGTACTTTTACAATTATTTAGTTACTACATTTACATAGTTACTTTGTAGATTTTGATTATTACAAAACATACATTAACCACATTGGCCATTTGAAAATAGCCCATCTACAAGCTCACAATGCGTCACGACGCATTGTGAGCTTGTAGATCTTCTATTTTCAAAAGATTTTTAGATATTATTAATTATACATTTGAAAACTTGTGAAATGGGACATTCTGCATAATGAGTGCTTTCTACTTTTGGTACTTTGAGTACATTTCGATACCGGTTTGTAAATACATCAAAGATGCGATAATAATCCATTTCTAATGGATAAAGCCTTGGCCTGGATGTGAGTACTTTTTCCACCATTGGCTTTTATCATTTGAACTACATGTTTATTGCTCTCTCTCTCTCTCTCTCTCTCTGTCTCTCTCTGTGTCTCTCTGTCTCTCTCTCCCTGTCTCCCCCCCCCTCTCAGGTACCATGTCAGAAGACAGTGGGATCGGGGAGTTGGACGACTTCATGTCAGAAGACAGTGGGATCGGGGAGTTGAATGACTTGCCAGTACCTCAGAACTCCACCGGCCTGAAGAAGGACGTGGATGACAGGTAAATAAGCTCTCCAGCTTTTTTGTGTTTTATCCTTTTGACCAGTGGTTCTCAAAGTGGGGTTCGGGGACCCCCAGGGGTCATTGAGGGGGTTTGCAGATCTGTAACAAATCCATTTGTACATACTCAGCGTTATCGTGGCTGACTCATGCACAGTGCACACCAAACTGAGGCTCTTTGAAATTAAAAAAAGTTTCACAACCACTGCTTTTGACAGATATGTACAAATAATATATGGTCATCTATACGCATTTTTGTTAATAAAAACATCAATATCAACAGCCTGACCAGCCTGCAGCGGTTGATGGCTGATCAGCAGCTGAGAGCCACATACGGGATAAAGATCAAGAAGTCGTTCTACAAAACCAAACGAACGTCAAAGTCACCATCTACCAACACGGTGAGTCTATGGATAAACAAACCTTACTAACATGCATTGTTATTTACTTGAATGTGTCATTTTCTCACTGAGTCTTGTATGAGCAATACATGTGACGAATAAAATCTCTTGTATCTTAAGAACTCCAAGCACACTCACTCATCCCATCCCAGATTAAAGATCACATGTTTGTGCTTGAGAGTCTTATAAGGCACATTCAATCTATTTGATTGATAATAACTTGTCCATTTGTTTTGTGAAATCTAAAATGCTGTTCTAATATTTTTTTTCTCGCTCAGGTGAAGGTTTTCGGTGTACGGCTGGAGAGTATACCTCAGTATGACACTGAACATGGGAGTGTACCAAGGTAAGTGCCTAAGTGGAGAAAACAAATAATGTCAGTTACTGTCATGTTCCCGTTCAAAAGGTGTTTATTTCTTTGCTAATTTCATTTCATGTGTCTGCTTTCTTAGGTTTGTGGTGGATGCATGTTCAATGCTGCTGGAGCACGCAGACAAAGAGGGCCTGTTCAGAAAGACAGGTTCCATTGCTCGTCGGAAAGCACTCAGGGTGAGTTTTTGGCTCTATTGACCTTGCTTTCCTTTGGTGATCTTGACGGTCTGAAGGCAGGATTACATAATTGCCTAATTGCGATTTTGTTTTTGCATTATCATCATAATCATTTACACAATAAAAAAATAATTTAAAATAGCTGATCTACAAGCACACAATGTATCGCTTTAGCTTGTAGATCGGCCATTTCTGCATTATTTTTATATACTTTTGAAAGTATAAAGTTATTAAATATGAAAGGCAAACAGAAATGCAATTCCTTTTTATATGTACCAATGTTCAATGCCAAAAACACAATTAAATCATTAATTGCAATTATTTAAATTAACCGACAAGTAAGATGCATGATCGTGAGAGCCCTCCTGACACTGTTGAAGTATAAATGAAGTCTAAACACAACTTGTTTGCATTGTTTCATCAGGTCAAGTTGGATGCGGGCGAGGAGTGTCTGTCCACAGCAGATCCCTACGATGTGGCCTGCCTGGTGAAGGAGTTTTTCAGGGAGCTGCCGGGACCGGTCCTGCCCGAAAAGTTGCATGATGCCTTCCTGAAGGCCCAGCAGCTGAACAGCGAGGAGGAACGCACCGCCGCCACACTGCTTCTGTCCTGCATTCTGCCTGACAGAAACCTCAGTGTGCTGCGCTACGTTTTTGACTTCCTCCACAAGGTGTCCAAGAGGTAAGTGTGTTCACCAGCTTTTTAGATTAACCACTTAAACCCAAAATTCCCTCAGGGCTCACTACTAGTGTCTTTTCTGTTTTCTGGTATTGTGGGGAGAGCTTTCCCCACAGTACCGATGCTGGGATTTAAGTGGTTAATGAATTATTTTATTTCCAGCTCCATAATCTTTATTTGATAATGTTTCATCTGTCTGACCTTCAAGAACAGACTGTTTTCTGTTCTTAAAGAAGGAGGGCAGATCAAATAAAGACAAATGTATATTTAAAAAAAAAATATATATATATATATATATATATACACACTTTTTATGCTGTACTGTTCTTCCAGATTTATGCTTATTATGTGTTTTCTACTATTTGAGATCAATGCACCAAGTCTAATTCCCTGGCCAATAAATAGATTCTGATTGTAATTGTACTCTATGATTGCTGTTTGTTTCTACCCTAGGAGTGCAAAGAACAAGATGGCCAGCAGTAACCTGTCTGTGGTCTTGACCCCAAACTTCCTTCCAACTGGAGAGGGAACTAAGAATATGGACGCCACAGAGAAACGCCTGAAGCTGCAGAGAGCAGTCATTCAATGCTTCATTGAGAACGCTCAGGACTTCGGTAAGACTCTAGACACCACAGTTCATTTCTAATCTACTAGTGTCTAGTAGAGGCAGAGGCTGGCTCTGTACTGGAATGTTAGGAATATGTTTACCCACAAAAACACATTTTCATTCTATAGAATGACAAGCATTTGGTAAAGTTGTTGTGCATATTAGAAATGCTTACATAATACATCCTTTTGATACACTTTTGATTACTAACAGTTAGTTTGATTAATATGTGCCGATCAACTAATCAATGACTTCCCTTGTGCTGATAGGTGTGTTACCGCAATTCCTTATGGAGAAGGTTCCAGCCATGTTGAAAGACGAGAGGCCCCTAGGATGGAGAAAGAGACTTGCAACTTGGATTCGAACTCGGATCCTTGTCCTTCACAGGGCATGCACCAGCTGTGTGAGCCACCAGGTACTAACTGAAAAATGCACCGAATGAACATATTGCACTTGTATAACATCTGCAGGGCTCTTTTTACACAACTAACACAAGTGTAATCTCTGGATCTATTGTAGACCCAGAGATTAGAGTAGAATCCTTCTTTCATTTGTAATTTCTATGCCATTCAGAAAGCCATTCAGAAATGTACAGAATTAACATGATATTGCACTTGTTTAACATCTGCAGGGCTCTTTTCACACAACAAACACTACTAACAAAAGTGTAATGTCTGGATCCATTGTACTTCATAAAATCCTTCATCTTTCATTTGTCATTTCTATGCCACTCAGGAGAGCACCACCAGTTTCCGCACCACCGAAGACTAAGACTTCAGCCCGGCTTTCCTGAGGAAGGGAAGCGAGTCCAAGAGTGAGTATCCATAAAGAACAAAATTTGATGGAATTATAGCAGTGGTTCTCAAACTTTTAATGTCAAGGATCCTCACATGAATATGTATTTGGCCACAGACCTCATCTGAAAATATGTGTGTACCTGGGATGGACCCCCATACAAGATTTGTGTTTCAAAATATGTTTCACATCTTTTCAAGATTTCTTTTGAAAATAGCCAATCTACAAGTTTTTGTACCCTTTTGACCTTGTAGATCAGCTATTTTCAAATAGCCAATGTATAGTGGTTGAACATCTTTCTATTCTATATTAACACATTTAGCTGGGGAACCCCCTGTGGGTCCCCGTACCCCACTTTCAGAACCACTGAATTGGAGGTTCAACATAATGCTGCAAATGATCCTAGACTGACACTACTGTCCCACTCATCTCTGTAGGCTCAACGTACTTCAGTACACCTGAAGAGAACCTGCTGACGCCCCAGTGTGACGTAAGCGCCCTGCGGACCTCATGGAGCGGCGAGACGCCTGACGGAGCCCAGGAATTTGGACCTCTGGAAGCAGGATGAGAAAAAGGAGCAGAGCCAGGCAGATATTGTCTCACGAACTTTGGGTGGATGTTATCATGCCCCGGGGACTTGCCTTGCCTAATGGTTGCCGATGGCCGCCCTAAGCTGATTTCTCCAGAGATGTCAGCAGCATCGAGACTGGGTGCCCTAGAGAGGAGGGAAGATACCTCGCGCTGTGTAGAGCGGGCGAAGTTCTTGTCTGCACCTTGGAATTCGCTGTTCTTCAGGAGCTGGGCTGCAATGGCATCTGCTGTCACAGGGCACTTGGGGGGTGTTGTTTTCCTGCCAGTGAGCTGGTTGATAATCTGCCACGCCTTACAGCTAGGTGAAATTGATTGATTCAACGGTTTCAGTCCCTCTGGCCCTTCGGGTGGAGTAGTGCCGTTGCAGTCGCGTCCACATCCTCCCTTGAGCCAGCCTGCTGATGTTCACACAGGAGGTATTTGCACTCTTCATCCCAGCCCGGGTTTTAGCTCGCATTGTAGCCGCGAGGGATTGTTTTCTTTGCTGCACTTAGGAGCACTGCATATGCTGAGTCCACATCAGCATTGTCTGGGTCCGGGAGACAGGCTGACGTTCTCTCTGTCTCTGCGTTGAATGCCTGCCAGTTGGCCTCACGGAAGTTCCACCTACGGACAGGTTTACCCCCTACCGGCTGCACCAGTGAGGGGACTTTGATGATAGACGGTCGGTGGTGTGACCGGGGGAACCTATCGATGACCTGTCTCTCTGGAATTGGAAACTTGGTGGCTCTTTGGGGTCGAACAGGAGCTGAGCATTGGCGTTGGAGGCCCACTCACACAGCGTCTCTCCGTCTGGTGTCGTGTGGGAGTATCCCCAGTCAGTGTGCTGGCAGTTAAAGTCCCCTGCATAGATGGCAGGTGCCTGGACAAGCGGTAGGGCCGACACGGTCAGTGTAGATGGTGGAGGCTTGTACACATTTACGACAGATGTTGCCTGTATCCTGGTGGACAGCCACTCAACGCTGGCACCTGGTGGAGATTGGCCAGTGACTGTCCACCCAAGATCAGACCTCACAAAGGTTGCAATACTGTGCTGAAGAGTGGACACCTAAACATTGTGGGCACCTCATTGTTAAATTGGCTATTCTTTGCAAAATGTAAAAATAGAAAGAATTTGGAAAATAATCTGAAGTAATTAAGTAAGTATACATGATATGAACATGCTTGAACATTTAAGGCCCAATACTTCTACACTTGCAAAATATTGCTACAAAACCTCTGATCAGCCAGTCAGTAGGGGCATAAACAAGTCGTTGAAGGGTAAATTTAGGTCTCTTAATGGTGTACCATGCATGTTCAAATCCTGTATAGTTTACATTACTTCAGATCATTTTCCAAGTTCTGTATTCTTTTCATTTACAAAAAAATAGCCGATTTAACATTGAGGTGCCCACAAGGTTTAGGTGCCCACTCTTATGTATACCGTTCGATTAACTGTTGCACGCCTCCAACAAAGTTCTATTGTCATGTGAATCAGTTCATTTTTAATCAATTTTGTTTATGTATATATTGTATATATATCAGTATTGTTGTACCCACCTGCTCCGCTGTGCTGCAGAACCTCAAATGTATGTGTAGGCTGTCTGATTCTGCAAACAGCATAATAATAAAAAATAAAAAAACATTATACATTATTACAAAACATTTTTTTTTTAGGATATTCTAACATTTTACTTTATGTTGTGTACTGTAAATGGCTTAAAGACAATAATCTTTCATCAATTCCATAGCGTAAAAAGGAGTCTTATCTGCCTACTATGTTTAGGTACTGTAGCTTGTGTTTATGGGATAGGGTTTAAGGCTGGATTAAATTCAGAAAATATCCTAAAAGTAAGTGATGTGTGATAAATGTAGTTTGCTGTTAATATACTGTACATCACAATGTGTCCATTGTAGAGCAGCAGTGATGAACTGTAGGTCATGGTGAGATCGGGCTCAGTCTGTTCTCCCCCCCCTTCCAATGAATAGATAATTATGATCTCAGAGTTTAAGTTTACGAAAGGGCCTACTCTGTGTGGAGTTTGCATGTTCTCCCCGTGTCTCCTAGGGTAGTTAATACCCTCACAAAAACATGTAGTAATCCTGGTCACTATACTGCCTCCCCCTGGTCAGCCGGGGCGCCCGATGGAGGAGAGGGGAACTGGTTGGAATAACGTGTTCCTTCCACGCGCTATGTCCAACCAGGGAAACTCCCCCCTGTCGGGTGATAAGAAGCGGCCTGCTTGCTCCTCATGCATTGAAGGAGGCATGAGCTTCAGCTTGGGCTCTCCCTAGGCTGGCAGAGGGTAGGTAGTGCCCAGGATTACATAGGCAATTGGCACTGGGTGAAAAAATGTGGGTTACAAAATCGTTGGATAAAAATTTAGAAAAAAAAAAAAAAAAAAGAGTTTAAGTTTACATCTAGTTTAGGGTGCATCACTCTGACATTTAGTGTGAGATGCAAGTTCACTGTACAGCTTTTTAGCACAAAGCCAAGCCAGCCCTTAGTTTTCCCTCTTAAGTCAAATGTGCCAGATTGTACAAGAAATAGTAACGTCAAACTGTACAAGAGGTGACGTAAATGTTTTGTTTCCTTTCTTTCTGTGTGTATTGAAGACGTTCCTTCACTGTGGCCTCCTGACACTGTGTGTCAGTGTGGGACCATAGCGTGGGCCCCAAGTAATAATTGTGAGTAAAACTACAATATTTGTCTCTGAGATGTTAGATGTAGTGGAGTAGAAGTAAAAATACTGAAAATTTGAAATACTCTAGAAAAGTCAAAATACTTCAAAATTGTACTTAAGTATTGTACAGTACTTGAGTAAATGTACTTAATTACTTTCACTGTGAGCTTGTAGATCTGCTATTTTCAAAAGATTTTAATACATTTTAGACCTTGCCATGATGTAACACCAAAGGTGGACAAGAAATCAAAAGGTTGTAATAATTCTTTAATGTAGCCTATATATTGTATATCAGCATGTATATAGTTCATTTTTGTTCATCATTAAATATATAACAAAAAATGTGGAGTCGTAGTGAATTGTTCCACATTAATATCCCACCACAATCACAATCACTGTGCTGCCATGCTAAAAGTAGTGCAAGTATTAAGCTATAGGATGACAGGATAACATAAAAGGATAACACAAAAAGCCCCAGGCGCTTGTTTCCATTGTGGTCCATTGTACTCAATTCAACAGAAATACATACTTTAATTCACTTTTCACCTGCCTCAGTAAAACAACCATATAGACAGCCTCCAACTAATTCAAAATGCTGCTGCCAGACTGTTGACCAGGTCCAGCAGAAGGTGCCACATCACTCCAGTCCTGCCTCCCTCCACTTCCTGCTAATTTCAGAGTCCAGTTCAAGGTACTGGTGCTCACTGGAGCTCTACATCAGTGGTTCTCAAACTTTTTCATGTCAAGGACCCCCAAATTGACACTTATTAGCCCGCGGACCCCCATTTCAAAAGATATGCCAGGGACCCCCATAAGAGAAGATTTTTTACATCTCTAGCAGTGATTCACAACCATTTTAATTTCAAGGACCCCCAGTTTGACATGCATTAGGGCTACAGACCCCCATGTAATGGCATTTCTATCACTTGGACCGCAATTTATATTGTAAAATCAATGTTAATTTAACTCTGAGAGTGTACAAATGGAACCAAATGGACCTGTTAGGGTCCATTTGGTTCCATTTGTACACTCTCAGAGTTACAGACCATAAGGGTCCATTTGGTGCCTAATCTATCATTTAGCTGGGGATCCCCTGGAACTCCCTCAAGGACCCCTGGGGGTCCCCGGACCCCACTTTGAGAACCAATGACTTAACTGACTGCTCCCACATTATGTGTCCAGCAGGACCCTAAAGTCTGCTGAACAGCAGTGTTCATTTTGACAGCAATTGTGAGCTTGTAGACTGGACATGTGTGCACATTGTTCAACATGGAAACGATTATGCTAAATAATTGCGATTAGGCGATTATGTAATCATTGTGACAGGCCTAAATGTCTTACTAGTCTGACAGCCTATTATTCTGAAACCTCAGGAACCCATACTCTTCGGAACATCTCAACACAGTGGGCCACAGTGCTCACTGTTCCATCTCTGTTTTGATAGTGTTTTAACCACTTAAACCCCATTATGGTTGAGCAGAGTCCCTCAGGGCTCTATGATTTGTCTCTAACCCTAACCCGCTCTACATTAAATATCTTTGCAGAAAGTATTTCCTGCTAAAGTTTTCCGTCAGAATATGGATCCTGGGGTGTTTTAAGCGTGAGGAGGCAAATATACTTTTTACTCAACTAATGTTTTGACAGGCTAGCATTTAGTTACTAATTGCAGTAGTTACTTTGCAGATTTATATTACATACATTAACCACTTAAGCCGTATTATAATAGCCAATCTACAAGTTCACAACACTTTGCATCACGATGTGTTGTGAGCTTGTATATCTGCAATTTTTAGTTGCCAATACTTTGTTACAAGTAAAAGGCCTGTATTCAAAATTGTACACGAGTAAAAGTACCAGAGTTTTTCTATGGTATTGCTTACTTACGTACAAATCGGAGTACTTCTTCCATCTCCACCACGGCAAAACACAATGTGGACTGAAAAATTCACCAACTTCATCAAACACTATTAACTATTCATGTTTATTGTGATCTTAATATACTGTATGACAATTCAATTGATCAGCTATCCTTTAAAGATTTCAAGTAAATAGACAAGTCTTCACTTGACAGTAACATCATGATGGCAAGTGTACAGTGGGATGTCAATGGAGAAACTACTGCTAAAGATGAAATATTGTCCATGTTCACACAACTTCTATGTCATATTCAAATGATAAAAGGAATATATTGACAAATCTTGCCAAGAAAGTAAAATATAGAAATCCAAGTTGTCACCAATTGTTGACATTCACATAAAAGAAAACAATAAACAAGCATTTGAATAAAATGCCATGTGTGTCTACTAGTTAAAACATTTTACACACAAACTCAATTATTTCTAAGCTGTACATAACTAACTTATTAGCATAGCTGTACATAACTAACTTAGCAGTAGAGGATTTGTCCTCTAGCCTACACAAATAAATTAAAAACACATTTGAAAACAGTTTTGACAACTTACAAAACTTCACATACACCGATATAACACAAAAGCCAACCAGGGCTTCACATTCAAATAAATAACATCCAAACACACATTAATCTCAGATTTAACACAGTAAAGAAATGTTACATTCAGAAATTAGGTCGAAAGGTAAGAAAAGTTCTCTGTCTGAAGGATCATAAGATGCAGTTTCCTCTTACATAGGCTATAGAACGTACTGATCAAAGACAATCCTCGCGTAATACCATATCCCCAGTTATCAATAATCAATGACTTGTGTTGGGTAACACAATGGCCAACTCTCAGCCTCAAAACCACTGGCAATGGAATTACATTTGTCTATCTCATCTTCCTAGACCACAACCTGCGCCAATTGCCTTACAAAGACAACAATTCTGCCTTGCAAAGACAGGAATTCTTAGTGGTAAGACACTTTACGAAGATCAAGACCTATATCATATGATACTAATGGTCACTGGATATATTCCTACTTCTCAGGGTCCTCCCACCCATGCAGATAGGGCCCAGAACCTACCGTACATGCAGCTATACCATAGCTCGGAGTAGCCATAGATCAGTGATTACTTCATTATTATGATACAGTATCCCAACAGAGACAATGAAAGCATACAGGCATGAGGACATAGTACCTTGCTATTGCACTAAATCTTCAACATTACTTCTAGGTCCTTCACATTTCATGTGTACTGTGTATACACATAAAAACCCTCAGGGCCAAATCGTCCTCAGAACAAACAAAAAAAAGTGTCACTTAAGGTGAAATAAAAGGACTCACACTTCCATTGTGTACTGTTCCAAGTTAGAAGAGTGTTGTTAACATTTTTATATTTTCTCCTTGGACAGTACAGTAGGTGACGTGTTAAAGTGTGATTAAGTTATTAGAAATGTCATTACGAGGGACAGAAAGCATTAATAATGAAAATTGAAAACACGAGCAAACTTGTGGACATATAATCTAGAAACAAGTTAGAAATTAGGGCCCCAAAATGACATTACAAGAAGACGTTTCCACCACAAAATACAAATAAAAGGCTTGAATTGTGAGGTTTATTTCCTTCAAAATTACTACTTTAAATGTAAATCATTTATTTATTTCCTGTCAATTCCTGCTTCATATCTCATAATTCCGAGTTTGTTTTTGTTTTTTTACGTGCTCACATTTGTGAGACAATAACACTATTCTATAGTCACAATTAAGAGAATAAACTGCAGAATGTTGAGATATATGGCTGCAATTAGAAGAAAACTAAACACAATTCAGCCCTTTTTACCTACTAAGTGGCAGAATTCACTTGTGTTTCTGTAAAGTTATGGTATACAACTATACCTGAAATGTGTACAAATTCAAATATACTGTGGAGGAAACTTTAAACGACAAGGCCAGAATAATTGTAAATCATTATTATTATTATTATTATTATTTGCTTTCTATTGTCAACAGCCTTTGAAAAGATAAAACCTAGATAGCATTTCTCCAACTAACGTTCATGGTCCATGTCGCCCACCGGTTCTCGAAGTGGGGTCCCCCACTAAATGAGGAATACGTTTAAAGATGTATTTTAGATGTATTATAGATCTACTGTTTTTGACAAATGCTGACAATTGGTGACATATCTTGTCCTATGGGGGTCTCTGGCACAAAACATTTTCAATTTGACATGAAAATGTTTGAGAACAACTGAACTAGCTCCATTGTTATTAACCCCTGCATATGTCATTGACCGGAGTCCCCCAGGGGTCTATAATAGGCCACCCCTTCTTAAAAAATACAAAATTGCTATTATCTAATCTAATAATTTCATAAAAATATTCTAAGATCTAAAGGTTTCTAGCTTTTGCTATTTTGTGGGATATGATGACAGTAAGAAAAATATTTAATTACTCCAGCCATATCAGGTAATCTATTACTATTGTCAACTGCATTAGTGTATGAAAATCTAAAACTTTGCTATTTAAAACACTAAGGACAACATAAGCCAACAGGCCTGCTCAATGTGAAATGTATATTCATATAATAGTTGTAAATGGGAAGTTAGAAAATAAAACTTGAAAGGGTTATTTAGAGATGTACATTTTGATTTACATCTCCAACAACAAAAACAAGTTGACATTGAACCGTTGTCTAAAACCATTTTTTTTTTTTTATCCAAATCATTAGTAAAAGAAAAAACGTCATGAAAAATCTTCTTAAGTTGAATATCTGTCTCTCCGTCACAGAAAGTAGTGAAACAAGAACATTGAACGTAACAGCAGAAAGAAAGAAAAGACTGTGCAAAAATGTAATGAAGACCACACTGTTTCTCTATATCTTGGTGCTAAATCTAAGACATTTAAAAAAATGTGCGACTTCCTTTATATATAAAAAAGAAACCACAAGAAGCCACATTATGGGGAAATACATGTGTGGTAGCATTCATTGTTAAAATTCTAAATGAAACAGCTAGCCACTGTGTACTAAAGAAAGCACTACATTATTTTGAATATCCAACACTACAACAAAATGTGGTTCATGAGATTTCTTGTTTTTAAATTCATATTCTTATCTAATAATAGTACCAAGATAGTTGGAGTAAAACAGCTCATCCTCAGACAAATCACTATAAAGTTGTAGACGTTTCAAGGTCATGATAAAACAGGCAATATTTTAGGGCAACCAAGAGAGAGAACGTTACCAACACTCCCTCAGACACATGTTGGAATATCTCATCATCCGTATTGTCTGAAAATGATGCCCCAGTGTCACCACCTTTAACCACTTGAACCCTAGCATACCTATTCTGTGCATGTCATAATGGGCAAACATTCAGCAAAAATAGCAGATCTACAAGCTCACAACGCATCACAACAAACTTGTAGATCGGTTACTTTCGAGAAAGAGATTTGCATTTGCTAAATACCTAAATTGTAAGCTGTAAATATAGGGTTTAAGTGGTTACGGTGAAGATAAACAGGGCAACTTTTTAGTTCACCAATGGGTAGCGTTTTGACCGTGTGTCTCATTTTGCTGCCTGTTGCAGGCTGTGTTGCCCAACTAAATTGCAAAAAAAACAAACAGGCATGCCTGTACAGTACTGTGAAAACACAAACAATAAGAGAACAATCAAACAAGCCAGCTTGTCAACCACCTTCTAAATGCCCAAACAGAAAAGACAATTCTTCCTTTCTTTTTGTCATCTACTCTCAATCCACTTCTAACTCTCCTTCCATTGCCTCCTTTCTTTTCACATGACGGGAGAGAAGGTATACCTCCGACCTTTATGTGTTTTTGTTCTACCAGAGAGAGGGAACAATTGAAATATGAGGTCAATCAAATACAATAGATATAATCCTCCTGTAGACCCAAGCCTCAACAAAGGCAAATGTACTGTAAACCCCTCCCTGTAAAGACACATTTGTGTATTACTGATGGATAATAATTTGACGGAACTGTTGACTCTGATTCACTAAACCAGTCCTCTATCTCCTCTTTGTGTCACCCTGATTCTGGGATGAAAGCAAAAACATACTTGTTTATTTCATCTAGAACTCAGTTGAACTTGTTTTTGGACATACGGTACTATAGTGTGATTTATTTCTAAAGGGGAATAATAACGTTGACTTTTTCTTCCTCCTTCTGATACCACGTCCCTGATGACTTCAGTGGAAAACAGCTGTCCCGGGGTACTCACTGGCCATGCCACCTCCTTCCAGTCACAGTTCTACCAATAAACAAACGGGAGCCAGAGCTAGCGTTCCAACAGCCTCCATTCAGCATGGCTTTGGGGAGGACTTCATCCCACAAGCGCCCCGGCATTGATCCCTGACTCAGACCATCTGACTGGACCAAACTCCTGTCCATCGTTCAGACAGACAAACAGCATCTGGATTCCGGTCAGTCAGTTAAAACCAATAAATGAGGCTCGGACCCACACCCATCAATAACCCACCCAAACAATGGGGCATCGCCTGAACCCTACCCATCTCTCAAACAACTGGCCAATTAGAGAAGGAATAGAATTATAGAATTAGCCACCCAATCAGGTTGAAGGGGGGGGGTTGCCCAAGAGTGCCAGAGGGGTGTTTCTGTAATTCAAAAATAAAGAACTCAAACACCTCGTTTCTCTTTGAAAGAGGGAAATCAAGCCTCGAGGTTCACAACTGGTCAACGCGTCTTATCTCTCGCTCAGTGGATTTCATTTGTGGACCTTCCAGTTCCTGAGGAGGTGAAGTGTCCAGGTCGGGGGGGTGAGAGAGTAAGTGGAGGACTGTTCGGGTTGGGATCGGAGGTGCTGCCCCTTGGACGAGGCCAGGAGGAGCCTCTCTGCACCAACTCTGCCCTCCGCTACCCACGCTTTGAAACCCGCAGACAGATACCCTGCAGAATACAGAGACGAAGGCGGTTAAAGACAGGTTAGACAATTCCACCCTGGCATTCCCAAACTTTTTTCCAATTCTTTCCACGATAAAAACAAAATCGGTTAAAGACTATTTGTTTCAGCAACAGTCCATACAATGTGATGCAGATCAAGTGTTTCCAACAGCATTTCATAACATACAGTATATATGCTGATGAAATGCCTGTGTTGTGTATGCTATGATGGAAACTACTGGTAGTAGTTAGTGAATGACAGCCACAACCTAAAATACCACATCCATGCATTATTACATATTAAATACAAACACATAAATACATGACACTTAATTAAAAAATAGCTTTTTTAATAACATATTGCAGTATGGCATATTTTGCCCATTACAATTATTTTATAGTTTTTATTTTATAGTTTTATTAGTTTTTAGTTTTTAGTTTCTCTTGGACCGCATAGTACAGTTTGACATGATACTTTAGGATTTATAGTATCATGTTTACATCATTACCTGATGAATAACAACGATTATGTTTATCACATCCATAGCCTTATTTATTAACTAAGGCAATGAGATAATAACATTTAATCAAAACTTTAATTAAATAAATAGATCAAGATTGTCAACTGTCAACAAAGAACTGCCCTAGCTAACGAAATTGTTGTCCTGTTGTGATTTCCCCGATGGTGTGGGGAAATCTTATGCTGTCAAAGCTCTCCTCCACTCACAGCAGGTGGAAGCTGCACACAAACACCACTAGCTGATTGCCACCACCTTCAGCCCTGTGACTACATCTATTATTAGGCACCACGAGAGAGCGAGAGAATGCTCTGCAACCATGCTTGACAGAAGCCTTCTAGGATCTGCAGTACACGAAAACAACTGCAGAGACCAGGGCAGGAGTTTCCGTAGCCCCTCGTTTTTGCTCTATGCCCTTCAAAAAATGATACACCCTAAAGCCACAGTGGACAGTGGACAGTGGACTCTGGACAGGGCATCAAGGTGATGCCCTGTCCAGAGTCCACACTGCCCCAGTGTGCCAGCTGATTTCACCGTTTTCTCCTTTGCTTCTTTTCTGTTTTCTGTTTCTTTTCTGTTTCTCCTTTGCTTCTTTTCCTTTGCTTCTTTATGTTTTTTAGACACCAGTGTCTTGTTGAGAATTGAGATTCTGAATTCTGAAATAAAAAGCTGTATTTACTTATTTAGCTGATAGTTCTATGGTGTATAAATTGACTACACCAAAGGCCAAGTGGCCTTGTTCCTAAAACGATGACATTCCAGGCCTGGTAAGTACCATAGATCAGGGGGATCAAGTCCAGGGGTGCCGCATAATACTTTGATAATATTTGGAATTGATCAACATCACTTCAACACACTTTGTGCGTTGTTTTTCAATCTACAACAAACCTTTTCGCCCAAAAAAATGCAGATCTACTTGTAGATCTGCTACTTTTGCCTATCTAAAGTTTGTCCAAAATAGGGATGACAAGATTAATGTGGTTCAAATTAAAGGCCATTAAAAAGAAGCATATTGGGGTCAGGGTGTTATGATCACTGAGTGCTGTTATTGCTGCGGGATGTTTGCTTCTTTTCGTATTAATTATAAGCTGTTGAGACTTGATAGCTCTTAGCTCTGGGGTATTTTGCATGACGTCTGCTACTGTTACGATTGAACATGTTCTGTAAACTCGGAATAAGCTGCAAGACTATTGACTACACACCTCATCTCCTATGTATAGTGGTTATAAACTCTGTCTCACCACACATGGGTCGTACGTTGGGATGTTGTCCTTAAAAGGTAAATTAGGGGGGGCAATGATGATGAGCGAATGGCTTCTCCTGCATTTAAACATGAGACTGTACATTGCTTCACTCCATTAGTGACAACAACAGAGACACAATGTCCTCACAGAGTAACCATTCACCATGACTGTCGTTAAGCACATACCAGACTGAGTTACAGCTCACACTTACTGGGACTGTACCAAGGAGTGCTTTTATTTTCTACAATGTGTAAAATAATTGTATTTCTTTCCTCTAGCTTTACAGAGTAAAGCTGACTTCAGTTTGTGTCTCTGTTAATCTCCATGATGCAGGAATTAAATACCCACCATTTAAGGTTGTGAACCAGAGTGGAGACTTTAGGTTGAATTATGATTAATTTGCCTGAGAATATATTTTTTCAAACTGTTTGTGTCATTAGTACAATCCACAAAGAAATAACGTGCCGATAAAGCGACAACCTTTATTCTGTCATTCTACAGTATGACACCCCAAAATACGCCATGCCACACAGTATGAAGGATATGCTACATATTAAGAATATGTTAGCATAAAACCAGAGATTCACACCAACCATCACCGTGCACAATAGTGTTAATTTACTAATTTGTAACTCTGAGAGTTTACAAATGGAATTAAATGGACCACTAAGGGTCGCTGTAAGTGATATTTTTTTTGGTTAAAACAACACGTTTATTGTTAAAAGTTAAATCTCTATATTTTGATAGTAATCATTTCTTGCTTTAGTGTTTGTTCAGTAACAGGAGTCTCCCCGTCTCTTCAGCTTTTAATGAACTAAAATATGAAAATCCATTTTCAGGTGGGTTACAAATTTCATCCAATCAGGAGAGAGAACCCCACACAACGATCATTTATTAGCTTGTGTTCCTGCTCCAATTTCACTTGTTAATCCCGTGTCCTATATGGGTTCTCTCTCCTGATTGGATGAAACTGGTATCTTATGTTTACTAAAGAGCTGTAGAGGTGAGGAGACCCCTGTTACTGAACAAACAGTCTGTTGCAATAAATGCTATGAGAATATAGCTATTTAACACTTATTTTAACAAAAGTATCACTTACACTCAGAGGTCATCACCATTCCGGTTTATGATGGACAATTCTGTCAAACCTTATTTTTGTCAATAATATTACCAGAAACACATAGATCTAGCCCTAAATTTACACTAGTGGACTCATAATGTGCCATAGTGTCTATGACAATGTCATACACATTTTAAAATGACATTCTGCATTCATTAAATCAGTGTCCTAGCTATTCTGAAGAAAATGTGGACAGAAAGTGCTTTCATCGCACATTGGATGAACAAAATATTAATCACAATCTAAAATTTGCCACGGACATGGACAAATCTTTCCAGACATTTTGTCTGTGTACGGACACGTTGATGACCCCTGCTTACACCACCGTCTAACAGTGAGGGCTTTACTGTGTACTGCATCTACATCTAGATGTTAGAGGGAAACCAGAGCATTACCTCTGTTGTCTTTCCATGCACACACAGCAGGCAGAGTGTCAGTCTCACTCCTGGATCTCTGTCAGAGCCACACAGCATGCAGCCCGCTCATCCTTACTGTGCGTTGGGCCGTCGTGGCACAGAGTCACCGACTGGCTGACCCCGCTGCCGCTCGACACGCTGCGGCTCCGGCTGGTCAGCTTCTTCAGCTCGCTGGCGAACGAGATGCCTTTCCTCTTGTCCTCGCGCGCCACCTGGGAGGTTACACGTTACTTTGTGTTAGGGGCTGGACGATGACTTCAAATCAATATCACCATTATTTCAAACCTTTGCCTCGATTACGATTACTGAACGATTATCTTTTATTTATTTTGGGTTTATTTTTGCTTTTTACCCTTTTTTCTCCCCAATTTAGTTCTGCCAATTATTTCCTCCCCACACACATTTCTGTGTTGTCACTGCTGTTGTATCGTACTGCAGTGAGGAGCCCCCACCAGGAGGATGTAGAGGCTTCATTCACAACTCACAACCTCCACGGTGGTTGTCACATACTTTACCACAGTGCCCCCCTGAGCGCCGATTATTTTGTAAATAACTAATGAAAATCTACAAGCTCACAACGATCGGCTATTTTCCCACGCCACCATTGTACAAGTAAGTATAATAGGGCTTAAAGGGATAGTTCACCCCCAAAATGACAATCGATTAGTCACCCCCTGGAGACTTGAATTCATGGATATTGTTTTTGTTTTTGTTACATTCCTAAGCCAATAATTTGATGACCAGCGGACCGGTCTGGATGGGGTGACACATCGATAGAAAAAAAGTGTTTTTTTGGGTGAACAGATTGTGATCAGATTAATCAATTTAGTTGATTATAAAAAAAAACATATAGAATGTTTTTGTGTAGATTTGTTGATACAGATTCATTTTAAGTCTGTTAAGAGGTTCTAAATGTCAGTTTTTTTATACATTTTCGGTTAATCGCCCAGCCCTACTTTATGTGTGACTGACATGTACAGACTCAAACACTCTGTATGCATGTGTGACTGATTAAAAAAAAGAAACTTTATTCAATCAAACCTAGCAACAAACAAGGGGGGAGGGGGGAACAGGTGTGATAAGGACAGACATACAACAAAGATGAAGCAACAACAGACATATTAAAACATCTTACAGCAGCAGTTCCCAACCTTCTCTGGATCAGGGTCCACTTGAAAATCGCAAAAGCGTTCATGGCCCACCCATCTCACCACTTAAAATGGTCAGATGGGTGGGCCGTGCCCATTTTCAGGGCAGGATTATTTTAATGATCAATCAATCGGTTGTGTTCTGGCTTGGGTCAATGGAACTAACGTGGCATACTTCCTAATTATCGCAGTATTTTTATATTAATGTTATATTATTGTTAAAATCTGGTACCTGTGGGCACCGGCACACAGGTTGGAAATAGTTTATTTTTCTCTTTTCTTTCTTCTGCAATAGATTAAAAATGTATTTATTGTATTTAACCACCATTCACACAAAACAGCAACACCACCAATTTGACAGTTCAAGTTCAGGAAAATGAATTCTTAATGCACTTTTTCCCACACACGAAAAAATAATACATGATGTGAACCAACACACTAATGGGCTGAAGGGAGGGTGAGACCACAAATAGTACAGTCAATATTAATTGGGAAAAAAGCAAATATCAAAAATATGCGTTTTGCACCGTGCTCAGGGTATATTATATTTTTCCAAATAAGAAACAATTGTGGGTGTAACTTTGGTGTTTGATAAAGTTGTATGGACCTTGTGTGGTTTATATATTTTATGGGAACAGACCACGCATACACCATGGGACACTACGTTTTTATTTTTTTGCAGATACTGTATGTGACGCACACAAAATGTATGGTCACATTTATGTTGTTTGTGTATTTATTTTCGTTTTTATTTTAAAGCTGTTATTTTTGTGAAAAGAATGTTTCTATGTGAACCAGCATGGACAATTATCCCTTTGACTAAGGTTTCTCAGTAGCACTGCATACAGTGGGACTTTCCTAGTGTTGCCACCACTAGGTGGCAGTGTGGTGATTCAATTCTTTCTCAGTGACTCACATTTTGGATGAACTGACTACTCTTTCTCATTCTGCTAGAATCTTGATTCTGCTGAGGAAGGCAGACTGGAACAAGACTCACTTGTCTCTGTTTTATTCCTGTTCCAACAGGTTGGTTCAACACTAAAGTGTCATAAACTGCATACAGTTGTTGGTGAAGATATTGTTTTCATTTGAGATCTATTTTTGTGAAGTAATGTGTCAATTTGAGTGATTTTGTGTCCAAAGTCCAAACTGTTGTTTTTAAGTGCTCCTAAAATGGTGAATCTGTACTGTTTGTTTGCGATCAAGGCAGACTTGGGCTCCAGATCATTTAATTTTTGTCTTTAGATTAGTAGAAGTGTTCAGAACGATTTTCTTTTCCAAAGTCTTAATTAAACTCATCACTAGTACTAATACTTACCCAGTACCTATTTGTAGCAGTACAGTATGCTAGTTAATTTCCATACTACTGTCTATGACAGACATTTAAAGGAGCATTCCCTATATTTTTCTGTTTTGGTTAAAAGGCTGACTGGAGCAAGACATCGTCACTTGTCTCAATTATTTTATTCCTGATTTAACAGGCCTTACCAGGGCTTTCCAGCAACCTTATCTGCATATGGGTCTTAGATCTGAGACCTGTAACAGATACAATGTATCTAATAATGTAAAGTACCTTGAACTACATTCGGTGTATGAAAGCTCCCTGTACAAATACAAATTATCTTTGTTTTCCACTTCCAGGTTGGTGTTGCAAGAAGTCTGAATTTATGAGTCAAACAGACACATGGAAAAACCCAGTTGATGACTTACAAAGCTTGCAGACCGAGGGTTTCAACTGAGAAAGACATTGTGGACAGTCTGATTTAACCTTTGAGTACAAAATGACAAGACGTAATGAGGAACCAGGTCATTTCTCTCCTCAACCAATCAAACTCTGTAGGAGTGCTGTGTCATTTGCAGCACAATTTGATGCCAACGTAGGGAGGATGGAAAACATTGGGCTTATTTTCATGAGAATAGCTGATGATCTTCGAGAGTTGCATACTAACATAATCATGGCAAAGAAGGCAGTTGGACTGTGGGTTGCATTTTTAGGGTTATGTGTATTTTCGACATTTTTGCCCATAGAGAAAGAGAAGGTCCAATCCGATATTTACTTAGAATTACTTAGATTTGCATTTTCGGGGATTTTAGCCTTACTGATACTAGCTGGTTTTGTTATTTTTTTTGCTGCAAATGCAGCAAAGATAATGATGGAGAACATGTACACAAAATGTGTAAAAGATCTGGGTGAAGAGTTCCTAATCATTGTCGAACCACAAATGATATGCCTGAAAAAGATGATAGACATTTGCCAGGATTTAAGTGAAGAATCCTCACTGATGGTACAGGCAGAGAGAAGTCTATTAGACACAGCAGAATTTAAAAGTCTCATTAATAGCATGGATAATATGCCAACTGTGAGCAAGGAGGTTCTGACTGTGCCTGTAGTTCAGGCTCACATAGAGAAGCAACTTCAACTGTTATTGAACACCATTATCTTTTCCATATCAACCTCAAACCAAGATTACAAGTTAAGACATTGTATCCGTGAATCAGCCAGGCTTTGTGAGAAGACTGTCCGGGAGTTTAAGAAGATGAAGAGAGAACTCAAAGAGGTGTAGATAATAGTCAAAATACACAATGGATATGCAGTCTGCACTACAGAGGAAAAGCTTGAATGTGGAAATAAAATGAACAGCACATGTATTTCTATCTAACGATACTCAAATGTATTGTCAATGTACAAAAAAAGAACTTGCTAGGCTAAAGGCCATAACCTGACTGAACCAAAGTGGTGTGAACTGACCACCAAAGGAAAAATATCATTAGTGCCAGAATTGGGGTAGGGAGGTATAACGTGGATGTGAGATTAATGCATATTGTATGCCCCCCCCCACAAAAACAAAATCATGTTTTTGTGTGGTTAATGTGTTTTGGAAACGTACCCATGAAAACCCTGTTCGTTTCTTGCACTTTGCATATCTCTAAAGCATTAATATGGATTTTTCACTCACTGAAGTGAGTGATCATCGCTTACTGAATGCAACTAATAAACTTTTTTTTTAATCAAAAAGTCTGATTCATTAGTGGCCTACTACATTATTTTTGCCCAGGCTAGGCAAACCCCTGAAAAGTGTTTGTGCCAAGTTTGGTGCAGATTGGAGCAACAGTGTGCCTGGGGCCACCAGGGGCCCCTGATGTGACTATTGTCTGAACAGCGTTTGTGCCAAGTTCTGACATTTGCTTGTAGATTGACTATTTTCTGCGAAGAAGGTCAAGTAGAAAGTCCTACTAAGCCGGCGATAGACCCTGCTGAACCGCCTACGCTGCTTCAAAAGTGGGACTTGACAGACAGTGCAGCATGTGAGCAGGGTTGCCAGATCCGCTTATTATAATTTCCCCGTAATATTTTATTTGAAAATAGCCGATGTATATGTTAAAGTGCTCATGTAGCCCATAGTCGCTTCTTTTGGGCTGGTTTTCCTAGACCTGGTTGCTTGTTTCTCTCACAGACACTGGCAACACTGCATGTGAGTGTGTGCAGCGAGTCCGAGCAGACTGACAAACATATAATTACCACCTGCCACCCCTATAAAGACCACCTTCAGGAGCAGGCCTCTTCAACAGATGGCCGCCACGACAATGGGCTGGCCATCTGATGATACACAGGGGAGAAGAATAATGACCACCATTTGTCCTGTTCTTTTCTACATTTTCATCTTATTAACTTAGATTCTCTATACGTCATCACTGAATTGCTGTGCTGTCAAGTTCTGATACAATGTTAATACATTAGAAACTCTTGTTCTATGTTGGCCAATAAGGAGAATGATTTGTCACCGTTTTACCATTATGATCCTGTCATGTTTACCGTATTGATGTTGTCTCACACACACACACACACACACACACACAATTCTACAGCTCTTTAATTACGATTGTTATAATGTGCAATATTCTCAGTTGGGCAACCCTTTTGATTAATGTACAATCTTTTTCTCTCTTTTTAAAATAAATGATATGTTGCTACTTTATTTTTACTTAAATAAAATATCTGAGTACTTCTTCCTTGGGTCTTACCTGAAGTAGTAGGCTATCATAATCTTAACGGCGCTGCATCAACCATTGCTCAAAGTTGCATTTGAAATATTCCAATTTGAGCGAAAACTAAACATTAGTTGAAAATATTACAAATGAGTAGAAAAGATTAAAAGGTCAATCACATGATAATGACTTTGAGATAGAAGACCTTCAACTTCCCCATCATGTCATCTTGTGCCCGTTGGGTTTGCGTGGACCCTGATATTACAATTCTTATCCGTTTAAAACATTGGTTCTCAAAGTGGGGTCCCCCAGTTAAGTACAATTAAGTACATTAATTACTCAAGTACTGTACGGTACAATTTTAAGGTATTTTTTACTTTACTGGAGTATTTCTAATTTTCAGTACATTTACGTCTACTCCACTACATCTAACATCTCAGAGACAAATATTGTACTTTTACTTTACTACAATTATTTGAAAGCTTTAACACTGATGATTTTACTGTGCAGGAGGTGCAAGGGATCAGTTACAGTGTTAATACTCATCACATTAAATCGCACAGTAGCCTATCTCTCCTATGAAATACATCCTCTGGCAGATGGTTGGGCTGATGGGTGGTCCGCATGCATTTTCAGAGCATTTTATTTTAATTAGTTGATTTCGATAAATTAGTTGATTGTGTTCCGGTTTGGATCAATGAAACTAACACAGTATACTTTAAGAAAACATATCATCACATTTAAAGAATCTGAGCATATCATCATCATAGTATGAAGGCTTGACCACAATGAGCAATGCTGTCTTCTGTGGTTTATCATGTGCTGCCCCCTGCTGTTGCTTTATCTTCATAAACAGGTACTATGAAATACATCCTCTGGCAGATGGTCATGCCCCACCCAGAGCCTTGTTCTAGTTCAAGTTCAGTTATTCTCAACCTTTTCTGGATGAAAATCTTGAAACCTGATGGATGGGCTGTGTGCGTTTTGTGGTGGAATGGGTCATGGATAATGGGATGGTAATGCTCTCACCTCTCTACGGGGTTAATGCCGACAGCCATAGACAGAGACTGGGTCAGAGGGTACTCGCAGCTGAAAGGCAGGTGGATGTTCCTCTGACGACTGATGATCGTGTCATGGGGGTCCACCTCACCCTGGATGACATTCTTGTACATGAAGTAGGACCCATTGCTCTGTCGGGGGAAAAGTGTATTAGGGATGCAAATTTATACTTAAAACGAAAGGGTCCATCTTCATGCCGATGCGTTTGTATGTTTACTCTAGTCAAATTTGAATACAGGACATGTCCTTGTAACAGGCAATTTTTATATTGCTGCTTAAACCTAAGCAAGACATCTGAGTACTTCTTCCACCACTGCACACATCCAAATGCAAGAATCTCCTGTTGAGGATTAATAAGGACTCTACACTCTACTGCATTCAGACCCTATCATGTCATTAATAAAATGTTGTAACAATCGGCCTTTTTATCTGAAAGGATAATCACTACCAAAAAGGAAAAACAACGAGATCGGTGGGTGTTTTAACTGATAAGATTTTTTATATAATAGCCAGGAGTTAATTGACAGGTCAAACGGTATTTAAACCAAATAATAACACTTCAAAATGACTTCTGTCCCTGTTGCTCTCCCTGATAAATAAAATAAACAGCCAAACAAACAAATAAATCAAAAACAAACAATAATCACTTTAACTGCCCCTCCCTCCCAAACAATTCCCACTGTCCCTTGTAACCCCGCGGGTCACAATGCAATCAAAAAGAATAAACAAATACACACGGCGTTTAAGAGTCTGTCATGCACGCACGCTGCTTAAATAAATAAATAAACAGTCCCCGCGACCGTCCTCTTCTTAACGCGCGTCCGCGACGCAACAGTTCCTTTTAATCCAAACGAAAATAAAGGTCTTCTCCGCCCGATGCGGCCCAAATAATATCTAAATGTCGGGGTACCCCTCTAATTTGTATTCCAAGAAGAACAGCACGCTCGGGTTGATCTCACCGGTTTCGGCTGTCGGCTCCAATCCCCCCCGCAGCGCTCGAAGTCCCAACGCACGGTATAAACGGCCGGTTCCAACCTCCGCTGGGCTCGAAAGTCCTTTAAACCTTAGCTGCAGTCTAATGTCACGTTTAAACTTAGAATCAAAACGGTATAAACTGGCGCTTCAAGGTCTCTGCTTTCCTCCTCCGTTCAAACTGGCACAAACGGTTTGGTTCGTTCCACCCCTCTGTTGTGCACCACACCCATTACTAGTAACCTCGGGTGGCAACACTGATTCAATTATCCCCCCCAATCAGACCCATTACAGTTCATGTGAATAGGACAAGTTCATATTTTCTCATGGATTCAAACATGTTACATACAGTACATTTACAAATATAATAACATGCACAGGTCGAGTGGAATACTTATAATAATAATGTGCAATTGTCATATCATATACTTGAGTGTTTCAGACTCCTGAACCTCTACACCCCATGTAGATTGTTCCCAAGTCTCAGGGCCCTGACGGGCTGACTTGGCATACAGTACAACCATTCCACTGTCAGAACAACTGCATTCATGTAATTAACAGACAATCCATACAGCATTGTTAACCTATCAGTTGAAAGACGGTTTCATCATAGTTGTTCATTGTGACCTGAACCGTACCGTAGCTCTCGTTGTTGCGGCGATGGTGGTTCTCATCACAGAAGCAGCCGTAGACACCACTCTTCTCCCCTCACCACTCATGCTCGACACAGCCCAGCTCCTCACAGGGGTCTGTCTCCACTGGAGACATGGAGACATAAAATAAACAAGACAGGGTAAGAAAAAGTGGAAAATACTAAATAGTGGAGTTTTTTTCCCCAAACCATTTCTTTGTGTTATCTTGGCAATTTGTCAAAGCAGTGTCTACGTACCACACTGCAAATCAGCACGCCACTGGGGGATTTCCAGCCCCAAGACTGCACAGGTTGTCTCATAGGCCGAGACAGCAGAACACAGCATGCCATTGGCCGGCGTGTAGAGGCAGAGGTCATAGACACAGGAAGTGAAGAATGGCTGAGGGTCAGAGTGGCAGGTGCTGAACGGGCCAGTTGTGTTGGTGATGATGCTACACAGCTGTGAGTACTCCTCATTGAAGAGACAGTTCTCTACGCCGCCACCGCTACGGTCATCTGTGGCCCCACATCTAGCAAGGATATGGAGAGGCTCAGGTTAAGCCTAATCTATATTTCATCCTACAGCCATGTCGCTTGTCCAAAAGTACCACGATATGTCACGTTTTAATTGGAAGATCAGCTCTTTTTGGCATTCTACGCTGTTGTATGAATTAGCTTTTACACATCTGCTGTCTAAAGTGTTGCTTTTTACATACACTTTTGTTCTCTTTCTTTTTTGGGGACTCTCAAACACAGTCTAACACTGCTTCTGGATTCAGTTATCTTTTTTCTGTATTATGTTCATACAATAACTAGCAGCTGTGTTACTGTGTCCCAGGCTCAGTCTAGTCCTTTAGATTACTTTTACCTTTTGGTAGCAACAAAAAAAAGTCACTGAAGTGGCATAGGGTTGAGTTTCCCTTTAGCAATGCATTTACCTTCACTATCCTGTTGACTCCAATCCTGATATAGGCTGTCTCTTGTTCATTTGACAGGTATATGTCCACTGCTGACACAAATGACACACGATTGCTGCCACGGTGATTGTTAGTCGCGACCACTCTGAACCCAGTTTCAGTGCCAGTGCGATTCACACTCTCACTGATGATGCCCTGGAAATGAGCCAGTGCACCATCGAAGGTGACATAGTGGGGGTCCCCCCACACAGTGCAGGTGGTCAACGCATCAAAGCAGCCCAGTTGGCCGTTTTTGATAGTGCACTCTTGCGTGGGGGTGCAGGACACAGCAGAGCAACGCAGATCATTCGGGGCAAAGCATTCACATCGCTGGGAGCAACCGGGTGTGCAGAAAGACTCCCCAGCCTGCAACATGTTAAAGGGGAAAGAAAGAAGCACACTGCGATCAGAAATCATGCTACACATATTGTGGTTTGTGGTTCTACCTGAGTTCGCTTTACTTCTGTTTCATGTTGTCAGTGGCTCTTATGTTGCCAGTCATGTTCATGTTTTTTCCACTCTGCACCTGTACAGTACAGTACATCCTTTTGCTGCACTAGTTACTGTATGTGCTCATTATTCGTAACACTGCAATCTAGACAATCTATATTTCAACTTTCTTGCACAAAATAGGACTGGTGAATTAAACTTGGAATATATGCTCAAATGTGAGGGCTTTGAGGGATTTTTGATGGAGACCTATAGGCTGGAATGGAATGTGTTTGCTTCTTTGGTAGTGATCACACAAACAGCAGAAACATTTAAGCACCAAGTAAGTCAAAGTGGCCAATGTGTGTGGATCATCCTGGTCAAATCACATGAATGCCTGCTGTTAATATTTTAATCTGAACTTTCATATGATTGTTGTTTTTCAGTATGCCATGGTTAAAGTGTGTATGTATGTCATACCCTACCAAATAATACAGTAAAGCCTCTAGCCTTAGTGAAACCCCTGAGACACAGTCAGGGAAGGGTGGGATTTGTTGCTTAAAAATGCAACTTATTTGTATGGGACATAATAGTTATCAAAAAGTTGTGCAGTGGAGCTCTAAGTGGACAAAGTGAAAAGAAAATACGAGGAACTGACTGGAATGCAACTTACCACAAAGTAGAATCCATCGTACTGGCAGCCACAGCGTTCCACAGGGACACACTGGCCTCCACTCCTGAGATAACCCTCATCACAGAAACAGCCCTCAGAGCACACTTGCAGAGCGCAGCTAGCATCAATGCTGCTGGCACATGTGTGCCCGCAGTCTGTGCCACAAAGCTCATAGAGAAAGAAAGTAAGGTCGGTCTAGTTCATACTGTAGAGCAAGCATGTTTCCATGTTTCATACTTCCTATAAAGTAGGCTTGGCTGATAAAGTACTTCCAGTAGCGAAGGCTTGTTTATTCTTCCGTCTGATGGTATCTCAAATAAGCCTAGTCTGACTGCATTTGTACTGATATACTATAAAGTAGGCTTGGCTGATAAAGTACTTCCAGTAATGAAGGCTTGTTTATTCTTCTGTCTGATGACATCTTAATAAGCCTTGTCTGACTGCATTTGTACTGATGCAGCTGTCACAGTCTGTGGCTCTGTGTGAGCGTGGGCTTGCCTTGCAGCTTTGGCACACCTGCCTATGGTCACCTCGTCTCCCTCAGTTGACGCACCTGCCGGCCATCAACTCATCAACCCTCACAGTATTTGAACCCTGGTCTTCTCTCCACTCATCGTCAGATCATTGCACAACCTTCCATGGTAGTAGCATGACTCTTGTCAGTTGTATTTGCTAGTGAAGTTACTAGTGTATTTCAAGTTGTGTTACCTAGTATAATTCCTACTGTTGTGTTACCTGCAACTCAAACTCTTCTCCTCTGGTTCAGAACCTAGCTCACCTGTTCCACTGCCTGCCTGCCTGCCTGCTCACTTCCACGCCTACTTCCACCTTGGTTTGAATAAAGATCTGTTTACCTGACTCTGTGTTTAGTCTCTGCATTTGGGTTCACCAGTTTCCCGGTACCGTGACAGTAGCCTCACGGGCAGGTGAGGAAGGCGGGCTCCGTCGTGGGGACCTCACTGGAGAGGGGGTGGAGGAGTTGGCCAAGGTGCGTACAACGAGGAAGCTGGATGCCATCATGGAGAATCCCTCCCACCCCCTCCACCTAGATATAGTGGGGCACCTGAGCAAGAGAGGAAATAACAAATTCACCTCCCCGGGGTGGAACTGCATGAGACTTGGCAGGTCCTTCGTGCCATTTGCTTCGAGGATTTACAACGAGACACACAATTGCTGCTCTGCCAGGTCTACCGTAACAAAACTTGTAATATTATATGTACTGTAACAAGGTCTCTGACCTCTAATGACATTCTTAGGGTATGGTTATTATACTTTTTTTTCCCCCCTGTGAATACTGTCACTTTGAGATGGGGGTCCTTGACATGAAAAAGTTTGAGAACCACTGATATAGAAACATACTTTTTTCCCAGAAAATTGTTAGGATTTAAAAGACATTTTGTAGAATCGGAACCTCAGGCCTTAATGGGTTAAAACACATAAAAGGACATTTGAATACAATTAAAATAGTTATGATTTAAGGAGTAGTTCACCCAAAAAAGGACTTATTTTCTATCAATTACACACCCCCTGACGCATTGAATTCATGGACCTTTTTTCGTCGCATTCCTAAGCCAATAATTTTATGACCGGCGGTCTCTCCGGTAGGAGACTCAAAGGACTCTTTGAGTCTCCTGCCGGATACATTAGCATCTTTCCGCCAGTCATCAAATTATTGGGTCAGGAATGCGACAAAAACTAAACAATCTCCATAAATTCAATGCTTCATGGGGTGTGTAATCGATAGAAAAATAAGTCATTGTTTGGGTGAACTACTCCTTTAAGAGAAAATAACACACTCTGCTACACCAACTTGCAGCCAACAGCACAATAAGTACATGTAACTGTATGTAACAGCAGTGGTTCTCAAATGTTTTAATTTCAAGGACCCGGTCCCCCAGTTTGATATGTATTATTCCATTTGTACACTCAGAGTTACAGACCTGTGGGTTTATTTGGTCTTAACTATCAATAATTTAGCTGGGGACCCCCTGGAACCCCCTCAAAGGTCCCACTGGCCAACAGGATCAACAGCGCACATACACGCAATTAACTGCAAAAGCATATCAACTAATGCTGCCTTATTTAAGTGATGGGGAAATAACAAATAGCATGTAACAGAGGTTTTGTACAAGTGTGACATCTAGTGGCTGAATGATGTCTAGTACTCCTTTAGTTACTTGTAATGAGCAGATCTAGTAATTGAGGTGTATTCTACAAATGCACTGCTAAATCCCTTAAACGTGAACCCTAGTGTCCCTATTCTGGGAATTTTATAAGAGGCTAACATTCGGCCAACATTTGCCAAAAATAGCCAATCAACAAGATCACAACGTGACGCGTTGTGAGCTTGTAGATTGGTTATTGGCAAAGAGATTTGATGTAGAGGAAGAAAAGGAGGGGACCAAGTATAGACGTCTGGGGGACCCCGGTCAACAAAGTATACAGCGTTTAAGTGGTTAAATGTCACCTGTAATGTATATCTCCGTAAAGATATATGCAGTAGCTGTACCATTTGAGCTTTAAGCTGTATGGAGTCATCAAATAGAGAAAGGCAGTTGTTGATGGATTTCTCGCTGACTACCACCGTGTCTGCCAGCACCCTGGCAGAAGACAGCACACTGACGGGCCTGGTTGATCAGCATCACACCATCCTCCACTGACAGACAGCTCTGCAAAAGTCAGGGAGAGAGAAAACAGCCTCAGATTTCAAAAGTGTTTAGAGGTAATAGCTCCGTTTATATGTTCATATGTGCAGAAGGTCTATGTCAGAGGCCCACTCGGTACACTTGGTATAGTGGGCAGTTACACAGTAACATCCTCAGTGTTAACCTCTTAAGCCCTATAAACTTTGTCATGTGATGAATAGTGAAATGATCCATCTACAAGCTCACCCATGCCGCACGTTGAGCTTGTAGATCTGCTATATTTGGCGAATGTTCCCCCCAGAATAGGCATGCTGGAGTTCAAGTGGTTAAGCCCTATAAACCTCGTCATAGGACGAAAAGTGAAAAATACATCTACAAGATCACAACACGTTTCCATACGATGTGTTGAGCTTGCAGATCTGCCATTTTAGAAATGTATACCCTCACAGGCCTAATTAACACTGATGATTGTATTGTGGATTGTCATAGTGTATTAAAAAGAATGTCCAATGTCCATAACCTTAATATTGAGAACATAGTACATCATTTAAGAAAGGGTACCCAGATATCCGTTCTGCTTAAGGAAGGAGTCCACCCATGCATTCTGTGGTTTGGAGTAAGACGTCCAGTATTCACCAGCTCCTCCAAGACAGCTGTCAAAAGCACATGGAAGAAGCATTATTACACACAGCAGGCTACTGTATAAACTACAGTGTCTCTACATATGCTACACTACGTTGACTATAGGGGTGGGACGATATGGGTATCTCACGATACGATATCTGTGGCGATATTAGGCCCTCGATAACAATAATATCACTATATTCGATATATTGCGATATCACAATATATTGCATGAAATTTCACCAACGATATATCACGATAGTCCTTGTATTCAATTCATAAACAAATAAAATAGCACCAAACAGTTCAAAATCATCATTACACAAATACAGAGTCGGAAAAACAACGTATAAATATTGCGATATCGATATATCGTCCCACCCCTAGTAACTTGACTATAATGTATAATTAACTCAACCAAATTAAAGATTTCTGCACAGCGCGCCACTCAGTGCCGCTGTGCCGCGCTATGAGCTTGTATATCTGCTATTTTTGAATAGCCAAAATATAAAATAATGGTTAAAGTGTTTAAAATCTAAAATGACAGATACTTTCCTGGTCTTAGTGTTAAACAACTTTAGACAGCAAGCCCAAATAAAATAACTACACTTTAGAAACAAGCCCAAAAAACAGTCACCACCAATATTTACAAGTGACTTTACAGAAAAACTATCCCATAGTCGCTTACATGGCAACACTGCTCACAAACCTGTTTCCTTCACAGTAGAGCTTCTGAACACATCATCAACAACAATACTAAGGAAACATTGGCATAATGAGTCACATAACAGTGTATATAATAGTTGTTACCAGAGCCATTCATTACAGAGTTACGCCAGTCACAGCACCGGTCACATGGTTCATGTAACTCGAAATAGTGACAAACGCTCATAGACTCCAGTGCATTCCCTAAACCTATGGTTCAGGGCTTTGTCACTATTCACCAATAGAAGGCTATGTAGAAGACCTGGCCTGATGAAGTGACCGGAGGTGGCGTAACACTCTAATGGCTCTGGTTCTTACATACCAGGCTCCATCTCTGATGGTTTCTTTTGGCTCCAGAAGATTCCATTTCATGCCCAAAGGGGCTTCCTACCTTGCACAGGTGTTGTTGTGGCTGGTGAATCCTTGGACGTCTGCTGGCGGGCTTTGGTTTCTTGTGGTGATTTCTGTAACATATTTTAACTAGGGGTTGTCCTTAGTCTGATCCCTACCCTTCGAGCTGTCCGGCATGGTTGGACCTGCCAGGAGCTTAGCTCTCTGGGTCACTGGGATAACACAAGCTCCTCTACCACGTCAAGGTGACAACCCATGAGAGGAGATCCCAATTTAGTCATCGCCAATTCCCAATTGTCCCCAAGTGTCCTTCAGTCGCTGTTGCTGGCACCACCACCTCCACAGCTGGGGAGGTATAAACTACGGTGTGCATCCTCCCATACACACAGTAGCTTCTATAGTGCAGCAAAAAGGACGGTCACCTGATCCATCACCAGATTAAGTTCCCACCCGTAAACACGGCCAATTGTGTTTGATGGAGCGCCAGGCCATGCTGGAGGCACCGCTTCTGCTGCTGGGTGTTGAACCCAGCTTTCTGCTGCGGTGGTGGGAGAGTTTTTTTGTTTTACCTCTACCACACCCAGACGCCCCATAGACAGACAGACAGACAGACAGACAGACAGACAGACAGACAGACAGACAGACAGACAGACGCTAAACACTCAGGCGCAAGACGCTACCTAGAGCCTGGCCCCGCAAGTCGCCAAGGCCAGTGATCACAACAGTGAAGGGCGGCTCAAGCTAGCCCGCCAGACGCGAGGCCAACTGACTGGTGAAGATAAAACCTACCGCTGAGTAGCACAGAGGACAGACAAAAGAAGAGGCTGCAAGAAACCAGTAAACATACATACGATAGATAGACAGACATATATTCTATTTTAGTTTTTTTTGTAGTTTTTGTTTTTTTTGTAGTTTGTTTTTTTTGTAGTTTTTTTGTGCATTTTTTAGTTATTTAAAGTTAAAAGCCTATAAAGTAGTCGGCCAACAGAAAAAAAGTGAGAAGTTTCTCTGGGAGGGCTAATGCATGCAGAGGAACATGTAAACCTTCCCAGATTCACTTCCTGCTGAACAGGTGCCCAACCAACCTGTAGGAAGACAGAGATCACCCTCACTTACTTAACTCTGCCACACACAGATGCCCCATAATGAATTAGATAAGACAGACAGACATTTGTTTTGTTGTATTTTTCCTTAACAACTATTTCTCTTGTGTTATCCATTCCTTTTAGCCTTAATGACTGACTGTACCTCGTTTACATTTCTGACTAATAAATTATTCAATCAATCAATCAAAAACTGAAAAAAGTTATCTACCACCACCCCTTAATCCATTAAGACGGGGAACGCATCAGTGTCATTTTAAGATTTCTTTGGGCTATTCAAAAATAGCAGATCTACAAGATCATAGGAGCTTGTAGATCTACTGTTTTTGAAAAATAAAGTTGTGAAGATGTGTGCAAATCTTTGAATATATATACATTTTTAACTCGAATATTTGCTTCTGGGGGTCCCTGGAACAACATATTTTGAGATGAGGTGGGGGGGGGGGGGTCCACGGACAAATATTACATTACAGTCATTTAGCAGACGCTTTTATCCAAAGCAACTTACAATAAGTGCATTCAACATAGGTAGGGACGAAAACTACTAATCACCAGAAGTCTTAAGTGCATTTTCTGCAAAAACAAGCAACCAAGAGTATACCTAGGGCTAAGGTAAAAGTGCAATATATCAGCTACCTATTTCCTTAAACAGATGAGACAAAATAGCAAAATCAAATACATATCATTTTGGGGGTCCTTGACATGAAAACAGTTTGAGAACCACTGATATTATAGCAACATAAATTCTTTTAAAAAAAAAAAGGATTTAGAAGACATATGTAGAATCCCCCAGATGCAAAGATTTGAGTTAAAATGTTCACTTTAAAGAATATATGTATTTTCACGATTTTTTAAAAATGTAACAATATTACTTACCTATTACTAACCCTATGATTCCAGATGTATCCAGGGGTGGTACAACAGGTCCAGTAATGTCGCCCTGGATGCTGGATCTTTGACGAGACAGTGGCTCAAAAAGTCCTGGCCACCTGAAAAGATAGAATTAAAAGTTAGTGAAACGGTGTGTGTGTGTGTGTGTGTGTGTGTGTGTGTGTGTGTGTGTGTGTGTGTGTGTGTGTGTGTGTGTGTGTGTGTGTGTGTGTGTGTGTGTGTGTGCGTGTGACTGCGCGTGTACTGTGGGTGAGAGAGAATGACAAAGAGACTGTGTGAAATGTGCGGGTCCATTTGTACAATCATTCATAGTTTATTTTATTTTATTGAATACTTTATGAGCTAGAAATGTAAACAGCACGTGGTAAAGTAAGACATTAAAGCTTAAAGGATAAGTCAAAATAAATAAAAGGAAGTATTTTGCTGTGTACTTGAGTGTGTGTATGGCTTACACTGGGACAGCAGCTCAGGGTTCATCTGTGGCTCTTGGAGGGGGTCGCCATCGACCAAGTTGAAGGGAAAGCGTCCAAACACCATGTTGTACATCACCACTCCAAGTTGCCACACGGTGTAGGGGACTGCCCTGTAGCGCCCAACTCCAAAGAACTCTGGAGGGAAGTAATCCAAGGTTCCTAGAATCCACACAGAGAGAAAGAAAGGGTAAGAGCAAGTGAGAACTACCAAACACGCCATAACATAAGACATAACCTTATGTTATGCCCATACAATGTCCAGAGCAGACATAGGCACAAATGGTCAATATTGTGGGAGGGAAGCCAATCAGTGTTTTTTGTCACTGCACTAGCAACTCCTACAGGTTGATCAAGGACGCCTGTCAGCAGGCATGTTGAACTGTGAGGAATAGGGTGGTTCCTCCACACACACACTACGTCCTCCAGGTGAAGCTTCTCACTGGCACATGAAAAGAAGCGGCAGGCGGTTCCATGTGTATAGGAGGAGGTGTTATATCATCCCTGGGACCAACCAGTCCAACAACCAACCAGTAGGGCTCAGCAGTGACAAGACTACACACATGTAAGTGTTGCCATAAGTGGCAGATAATGGGGAAAAGTTGGCACACAAAAAATAAAAAGACAAAACAATATTGTACCAGCCATGTCGGTGTATTCCTCATCTGTCTGGGCGCAGCTACAGCCGAAGTCTATGACCCTGACCACTGGACCCTGAGAGGCTGTCTGCACCAGTATGTTCTCCAGCTTGATGTCCCTGTGAACAACACCTTTCTGATGGAACTCTATCAGTGCGTCCACTAGCTGCTCCATTATGGTCTGAGAGAGAGAGAGAGAGAGAGAGAGAGAGAGAGACAGCGAGACAGGGCCAGGGGATATGACAGAGAAAGACATGTTATGAGACTGTTGGACTACTGCCAAGGTAAAGAGCAGTAACTACGTTTTTGGACACGCCGACTTATTTGTGTATCCCAAAGGTCAAATTAGCCTTTGCGATTTTGGGGGATAAACAATTACCTCAAGAACAGATGCAAAATTAGTGTAATATCACTTATATGTCGATATCTCATTTGGCTGACCAGTTGAATCACTTTTAAACCCATTTTTCAGTGATTTTCTCTTTCGTAGTTACTGCTCTTTACCTTGGCAGGGCAACTGTCATGACCTAGATTGATCTATTTAATGGACATAGTCACACACACACACACACACACACACACACACACACACACACACACACACACACACACACACACACACACACACACACACACACACACACACACACAGTGTTTTTTTAATCTAATTGTTTCCATCCATCCTTCCATCCCCTTACCTTAGCCTCATGCTCCGGCAGGCTGCCTCCTCTTTCCATGAGGTAGTCAAACAGGTCCATGGAGGGGACGGGTCTCTCCAGGACCAGGACCACCTGCTGACCCAGGTCAAACCAGTCCAGAAGGGTGACGGCTGCAGACTCACCAACCGAGGTCCCTGCTACCTGTCTCTGCAGCAACACCTCCGTGGGAATCCTGAGCAGGTTCCCGTTCACAGTCTGAAGTCACAGTAACAAAGACTCTATTACATAATTATCTACAAGTATATTTTACTGGGGCCATTGACTGACAATGGCCATGACAGTGACTGGTTTCAGGTAAATGTATTGTCCCACATAAATAATATGGGGAGAGACACTATATTATAGAGAGAAGAACTGGTGAACATTTCAAACAACTAAAAACAACTCACCACTTCTGTGTAGGCCACCATCTCCTTAGGAATGTATTTGATCGCCACCTTGAGGAGAGAGACACAAATACATCATTCATGGCTTCATCAATGATAGGTAAATAAATACTGTGTGTGTGTGTGTGTGTGTGTGTGTGTGTGTGTGTGTGTGTGTGTGTGTGTGTGTGTGTGTGTGTGTGTGTGTGTGTGTGTGTGTGTGTGTGTGTGTGTTCCTTACAGGCAGGTTGTCAGCTCTACGGTAGCCTCCAAAGACAGTCCCATAGCCTCCATTCCCCAAAGGCTCTTGTTGGACGTATAAGTCGTCTAAAACAGACAAAAAAAAACAAGTTTAATCAATCAATCTATCTAAATTATTAGGGCTACCTGCCTCTATAAATTATTTTCTTAGCGATACCAGTGTGTAATAAATAAATGAAATCTAGGATCTGAGAATCAAACTGAGATCTGGGGACTCTTACAGGTCTGTAACTCTGAGAGTGTACAAATGGAACCAAATGGACCTGTAGGCTCCTTGGAATTATATATGTTTGAGAACCACGGATCTAGGAAAACATAGAAATTCTAATTCTAATTGTTAAATTGCAGCTATAAGTTAGTAAAATAATAACGGAAAGAGTACAGTAAGAGTATAAAACAGTAGTGCAACATCAACTGAAACATTCAAAATATTACACTATCATCATTACGTGGTATGGGAATGGCATAGACTGGCATATTCGCCGATACCGATTCCAGCATTTTATGCAGTCTATCTATCCATCTATCTACTGCATAGCATAGCTTACCGCTCTTGTCACAGTAAGGGGATGAAGATGAGGATGAGGATGGTGACACTGACCACTTCCAACTCTCTGTCTTCTCCTCCAGGAGAACATCAACGCTGTGACTCCCTACAGAGTGAGAAACCAAGAAAGACGCAAATATTGTGAAAATAGCCAACCGTTGCGAGGCGTTTGTTTGAGCTTGTAGATCTGCTATTTTCGCAATATTTATCTGTGGAACCGAGTCAAACTACACAACTCCTACAATTCCAAGTGCTTGTCAGGGTTCAAATATGATTATGTTGGGGGGGGGGGGGGGTCCCAGTTCAAATATGAAAATGTTGAGAACCAAAATCGGTGCGGTGGAGAGCTGCCTTTAGCTGAAATGTTTGTTAAATTCCAAATTGGATTCAAATATTTTGTAGATCTAGTGAGGAGCTAAACGTCAAACAGCAGAAATGTATTAGAGTAATTCATTATTGGTCAAATAATAGAGTAACTTACTTGCACGTCCAGAGGAAGACGTCTCGTTGGTCATCTTGGTGAGATACAGCTCCACCCTCTTGATGAGATACAGCTCCATCATCTTGATGAAATACAGCTCCATCCTGCTCTGTGGAGGGAGAGAGAGAGAGAGAGAGAGAGAGAGAGAGAGAGAGAGAGAGAGAGACAGACAGACAGATAGACAGACAAAGAGCTGAGAGGGAGAGAGCTGAGACACCTGTGAAAGGGAGAAAGACAGAGAGAGATATATGTCAGTTTATTATGTCAGTGGTGGAAAGTAACTAAACAGATACCAACTGTAGGCTAATTAAGTACAATTTTGAGGTAGGCTACAGTACTATAGTAATATGGAAGTAAAAATGTAAATACTCTATGGAGTATTTACATTTTTCAATACATCTCATTAGATGCATACATTCTAGACAAGACAATACATAACTATACACCACAATAAAAACACCCAGCAAAGTACTTTCTATATAAGGTAAGCCAATTCTAAATGTAAAAGGGTCTTTAAAAGAAAGCAATGTCTTCTCCATACTTGTGTAATGCCCATAATGTTTACATCTCATTACAATACATTAGTTACAGTGTAGATTTACATTGATTATTACAAAACATTAACCAATTCAGCCCCATTTGTTACTATTCAAAAATAGCCAATATACAAGCTCATAATGCATCATAATGCCACACATTGTGAGCTTGTATATCTGCTATTTTTGAAATATAGATACTTATTAACCAATTAAGCCCCATTTGTCACTGCATCTATTTGAAAATACCAATCTACCAGCTTGCAATGCATGCAAGTGATACTGTGAGCTTGTAGATCTGCTATTTTTGAAATATTAGGACATATTTAAAAAAAATGTGGGTCAAATCCATTCATAATAATGAGTACTGTTACTTTGGTAGGCTACTTCAAGGACTTTTACATGCAACAGACTATTTTCTACATTGTGGTATTACTACTTTGACTTAAGTACCCTAAATAAAATCATCTGAGTGGGCCTACTTCTTCCACCACTAAATTAAATATTGTGTAAAATGAGCCTAACGGCTCCGCTCCCATGCAGGCCTGGCCTGGCTGCTTTGTACCACACAGTACGACGGTATTGTTTGGCAAAAAATAACAGATCTACAAGCTGACAACGCCCCAAACATTGACGCTACAGGTTAAAAGCTAAGCTTGTAGATCTGTTCTGATTTGAACGACAAACGACAGTTTGATTCAAACGTAGCCCTGAAACATGACTGTCACACTAATTCAAGCGTAAATAAGCCACAATAAGACGTTGTAATGCAACTCTTTTAAACCCAGTACAACCAATAGCCTATTACAATGACATTTACCCCTTTAATCCTGTTCAGAACGATTTGAAAATCAACAACCAGCTAACATAACAGACGTTACACATCTCTTAACGATAAACAATGTCAGCTAGCTAGTTTATCGTTAATACCTGACAAGACGACAGCAACGGCAACGGAAGAGACGTTATGTTTGCCAAAATGAACAGATCTACAAGCTCACGAGCTTGTAGATCTGTTCTTTTTCCACATGACAGCGGCCGTTGTATGATTTAAACGTACACAAGACTCAACGAGAGACATTATCGTTTGACAAAAAAGAACAGATCTACAAGCTAACAACGCCCCATGATGCAACAGGTTGTTAGCTTGTAGATCTGTTCTTTTTACACACGACAGCAGCCGTTGTCTGATTCAAAAGGTACACAAGCCACAACGTCGAGACGTTATGTAACTCATTAAACCCAGTAGAACACTGACAGTTACCCCTTTAATCCTCGTTAAGAACGTTTAAACGTTTGAAAATAAACAACAAACCTAACATTAAGTTACATAATAGACGTTACACATCTATTAATGATAAACATGCTTTTGTCAGCTAGCTTGTTTATCGTTAAAGATGATAGCAACGGTAACGGAAGAGATGTTATCCACACTGACTTAGCTTCTAAACTTTAGACATAACTCGACGCTAAAATCAAACATATCACTAAATAGGCATTTTAAACAGCTTAAATAGCATTAAAAGAGACAGATCCCACCAAACCCCAAGGAAATCAATCAAAACTCACCGGTTAGTTGACAGTTGTAGCCTATTTGAAACAAATAGACTACAACTTCTGGAAGAAAAGCTGGTTAAAAAGCAACAAATATTAAAGCAAAACGTTGATCAAAAGCCTTGGCTCTGATGACAACAATGTGTAGAGATTCCTCTAGTGATGTATCCTCCGTCCTTTGGTGATAATATTGCTGTAAAGCAGGTTAAATCGCTGTAAAGCAGGTGAATGCGTCCGATTCTGAGACAGTCTCTGAGCATTCTGATCAGTACCGGTCCTGCAGAACCTTTTTATACCTGCAGCATCCCACACGAGCTGTAGAAATTCTGTCCGTTGCTTGGTCAGGTGGTCGCTTGCCCTGAGCGCTGATTGGTCTGCGGTCGTGATTTGTATAAAACTAGTCCAGATGATGATTATTATTTTTGTTTTAATTAAGTGACTCGTAAGTTTAGAGGAGAAAATATTAACCATTGAACTAAAACAACATGCATGGTTTAAAGTAATTAAGTACATTTACTCAAGTACTACTTACTTTATTTTTAGGTATTTTTACTTTACTGGAGTACTTCCAGTTTTCAGTACTTTTACTTCTGCTCCACTACATTGGAGGAAAACATATTATACCTCCACAATGCGTAATTGTGACGCATTATGAGCTTAATTGTAGATCTGCTATTTTCTGCTATATTTTATACATTAAAAAGCTTGTGAAATGGGACATTCTGCATAATGAGTACTTTTAATTTTGGCACTTTAAGCACATTTTTATACCAATACTTTTGTACTTTTTGAATTCCGGCCTTTTACTTGTAACAGAGTATTTCTACATTGCATTATTGATACTTTTACTTAAGTAAAATATTTGAGTACTTTTTCCACCACTGTCGTTGCATAACGTAACGAATTGGTTCCATGTGTTTATTTTTTAATTGCAATAATTATTATTTTTGTTTTATTTGTTTTAATTTTTAATTTGTAGGTGTGCAAAAGACTTGCTTTGTTTTAATTAACAACTCAAATCTGGTAGGGTCCCTGGCAAAACATATTTTTAGATGGGGGGTCCGTAGACAAATACATATTAATCTGGGGGTCCTTGACATGTTTTGAGAACTGCTGGTTTACAGCAACAACATTTAGGAAACATGCCCAAATAAGCGACTACACTTTAGAAAGAAGCCCCAAAAAACACAACACGCCAATATTTACAAACAACTTCATAGAAAAAAACAAGCCCAAAGTTTATAGCTTATAATAAGCGGACATGGCAACGTCGCTCGGGGTTCAAATCAACACGTTGGACGAGGTGTGGGCGTGCCCTTCAGAAGTTGTTTACGCTACTCGCGCCGCCATTGGTCAACAGACAACGTCTGGTGTTTTAATTCGATATTTGGATTTTAAACGTAAAGTCTCTCAGGTATAAAAAGTTGCTCACAACCACAGTTGACCAGTTGTTGATTATCGTGAACATGATGGTGAACAACTACAACACTTGTGCCCGGCTGATATCTGAGGACGTTGTCCGTTACCAGAAGCCTTCCGACCGACACAGGGATTCCATGATGGAGAAGTTCTTCAAGGTGGACGCCGATCACACCCAGCCAGAGGACGCGGTCTCCACCTACATCGAAGAGCTCAAACATGTCCTTCACAAGAGACTGTCGCTGCTCCCCAGAGAACTGCTTCCCTGCCAACCTCTTCTGACCGATGACCAGAAAATCAAGCTGCGCGACGACAAGGAGGTCAACGAGAAGAAGAGGAAGGCAGCCCGGAAGATGAAGTTCATCATGGGTGAGCTGTTAGAGACAGAGAAAGCCTACGTTAGAGATCTACACGAATGTCTGGAGACCTACCAGTGGGAGATGGCCAGTGGAGTTGATGAGGAGATACCTGCAGGCATCCTCAACAAGCAGCACGTCGTCTTTGGTAACATCCAGGAGATATATGACTTTCACAGCAATATTTTCCTGAATGAGTTGATCGACTGCGAGCTGCCAGAGGATGTGGGACACTGCTTCACCATGTGGGTCGATGAGTTCCACATGTATGTGGACTACTGTAAGAACAAAGCTGACTCCAGTCACCTCATATTGGAACATCAAACCTTCTTTGATGACATCCGGCAGAAACATGGCCTGGGCCCGGCTAATTCCATCGAGTTCTACCTCATCAAGCCTGTGCAGAGAATCACCAAGTACCAGCTACTGCTCAAGGACTTACTGTCTTGCTGTCAGGAGGGAGAGGGAGGAGACATTGAGGCTGGTTTGGAGGTGATGCTCAGTGTGCCTAAGAAAGCCAATGATGCCATGAACGTCGCCATGTTGAAGGGTTTTGATGAGAATCTGGATGTCCAGGGGGACCTGATCCTTCATGACAGTTTCCAAGTGTGGAACCCCAAGACTCTCATCCGGAAGGGTCGCAACCACCACCTGTTCCTGTTTGAGAACTCACTGGTCTTCAGCAAGGAGATCAGAGACTCAGCTGGCAGAACCAAGTACCGGTATGCGAATAAAGTGACAGAGCTTATGGGGGTGACAGAGCTTATTGAAGGGGACCCCTGTAAGTTTGCTCTGTGGGCAGGAAGGACCCCCACCTCTCACAAGAAGACTGTTCTTAAGGCATCCAGTATGAAGGCCAAACAGGAGTGGGTTAAGAACATCAGGGAGATGATCCAGGTGATTTTTTGTTTTTACATTTTCCAGCATTGAATTGCCTTTATATTTCCTGTGTATGTATTGTATTTGTATTGTTAAGCATTTTGTAAACCTGTTTTTGAAAAGTGCTAAATAAATAACGTTTATATAATTCTATTATCCAGGAGAGAACGACACAGCAGAATCAGGCCTCGCTCGGCTCGCTGCAGTCCAACCCTCCTGGTCCCAAACGCTCTGGAAACGTGCTGTGGAAATGGCTGACCAGCTGCATGAGACCCAGCCGGCGACAGAGGTGAGAGTCCGTCCAAATGCAGTCAAGATCACCTTTTCCACAACATCAAATCCAAAAAGTAAAGGTAGGTCCAAGGTTTGTATATTTAATACATTTTTTATGATGTAATCCAAAAATAACAACAACAAAAAAAAACTACAAAAAACGAAACAAAAAAATAATATATATACTGTATCTGTGTATCTTGTCTGTCTGTCAGCTATCTGCATTTGATGTATTACCTTGTGTTGTCCTTGCTTACTGTAAACCAAATGCCTAAATTGTTGTATATCTATCTATCTATCTATGTATCTGCAACTGATGTATTACTGTGTTGTCCTTGTAAATTGCTCTGGATTAGGAGTGTCTGCTAAATGCCTAAATTGTTGTCTATCTATCGACACACACACACACACACACACACACACACACACACACACACACACACACACACACACACACACACACACACACACACACACACACACACACACACACACACACACACACACACACACACACACACACTGTTTGTCTGTCTGTCTGTCTGTCTAATTTGTCTGTCTAATTTGTCTTATCTATCTATGATGGAGCGTCTGGGTGTGGTAGAGGTAAAACACTCACACCACGCAGGTAGCTGGGTTCAACACCAGGCAGCAGCAGTGCATCCAGCTTGGCTGGCCGCTCCAACAAACACTATTGGCTACAGTGTTTGCAGGTGGGAAGCTAGCGATGGATCAAGTGATCATGTTCTTTTTGCTACACTGCAGAAGCTGCTGATGCACATCAAGGTTGTTTTAGTTCTGAATTAAGTTTTGACTCTCATGTTTTCAGTTTTAGTTTGTTTTTAAAGTGGCTTTGCTAGTTAAGTTTAGTTTTTGAAAATGCGTAGTTTATTTTTTATTAATTGTGTTAGGTTTAGTTTTTTATTTTAGGGGGTGAGAATCAGAAAGGTCATAGGTATTGTGTTATAAAAACATACAAATTGAAAAGATGTATTCACAGTTAAAACTGGTACATTACTAGTCTTATGTATGAAATATTTACAAAGACTAAAAGTAAGGATATTTTCTTGTTAGTTTAATTAGTCTTGTAAGGATATACAGTTTCAATTAGTTGTATTTTTTACCCTAGTTTTTATTTATCTTTAGTTAACTTTAATAACCTTGATGCACATAGCACTTTATAGCAGCAACAGGGACTGCAGGACACTTGGGGACAGTTTGGGAATTGGCAATGACTAAATTGGGTCTCCTCCCATGGATTGTCACCTTGACGTTGGTGGAGGAGCTTGTGTTATCCCAGTGACCCAGAGAGCTCTGCTGACAGGTCCAACCATGCCAGACAGCTCAAAGGGTAGGGGTCAGACCAAGGACAATCCCTAGTCCTCCATATTGGGGGTTGGGAATGAGGTTAACAACCTCGTCCCTTAAAACAAACATGTTACCGAAATCATCACAAGAAACCAAAGCACTCCAGAGGAAGTTCAACCTGGCTGTGTTCACCGATGTTCAGGTATGACACTACGTATAGATAGATAGATACAAATCTATCTATCCTTATTGTCATTCATCAATACATGAAATGCATAATTGAACAAAATTATGTTCCATTGGCTTACTATAATCTAAAACTACTCCTAGTTTAAAAAAAAAAAGAAAGAATACTATACTACAATACTAAAAACACCACTGATAAAATCACAGTCAGTTCAAAATGAGTACCCATCAAGCACCTGGGAGCAGGTAGTAACAGTATGTAATGTGTTGTTTTCCAGTGAGTCCGGTGGGGGACAATGGGAAGTTCATCCTGGGATACAAGGCCATGCTGATGAAGTGGAGATGCTGTACCATCTAGCCTACGTCCTGACCTCCACCCTGGAACTGTGTGTCCCAAAGCTATTCTACAGCATACTGGTATGCATGCATACACACACAGACACACACACACACACACACACACACACACACACTGGTCTAGTGTTATCTGGTCTAGTGCATCAAAGCAAGAACTTGGTAAACTTCAGCTTGCTCAGAACAGAGCGGCAAGACTAGCACTTCACTGCTCTGTTAGGAGTAGTGTGGATGCTATGCATGCCAGGCTGTCATGGAGGTGGGTGGATGAAAGACTAGCATGCAGCCTTATTCTGTTTTTAAAGAATGTGTATTCCTCACAGAAACCCTTTAGTTTGTTTTTACAGGTATTACCTGCAAATGAAAGACATGGTTATAATACTAGACAGGCATCAAGTGGTCACTTTACTTTACCTATGCCCAGAATCAATGCACTTAAGAAAACAGTAATGTACAGAGCCATGGCATACTGGGATGTGCTCCCCCCATATTTGACTCAAAATACATTTGGTTTCAAAAAGAAACTTAAGGAAGCAATAATCAAAAAGGAAATTAGATTAGGTTATTATTTTTGGTATTTCGGACAGACAAACCTGTTTTGTTTTGTTTTTTTGTAATAAACAAACAAACACACACACACACACACACACACACACACACACACACACACACACACACACACACACACACACACACACACACACACACACACACACACACACACACTATGATAAGTATTATCAGAGTTGTGTTTTTTTTGTGTTTTCAGCTCAGAAAGTGATGCCTCAATTCAAACATGTACAAGAAATGCTAAAAAAATGTCTCTTTCTCCCTCCCTATTTCTCGTTCTCTCTCTCTCTTTCTTACGGGTTACTCCATCCTGCTGACCGCTCTGTTAGCTCTCATCCTGGTCTATCTGTTCTCCATCATGGGCTTCCTGTGTCTGAACAACAACTGACACCCTGCCTCAGATAGCACCGGGTAACTCCTGACCCTAAAGCCCAATTCATACTCCATCCGAAGTTGAACAGAACTTTGTTCGGACAACTACAGATTGACGCGATTCAGGATTCCTGATGTTGTCTCTCAGATCTGCCTACCTCCATGACGGATTGCCCACAGCATGTTGGAACCACATCCAGGTATTAGATCCATTCTGCTGGCTTGGATTCAGTCGCTGGAGATGACGGAGGAAGCTGTTACAGCTGCGATTCATTGATCAGATTAGTAACTGGGCGAGTCTGGCATTCAGAACACAGAACAGTTTTTGGACGGGCCACCTGGAAAAAAATCGGATGGATTATTTTGAAGCATTTATTGGCCTTAACCCCTAAACCTGTCTGTGTCACTCCCCTTTAACCTTTCAACTCAGATCAACAAGCTCACAACGTGTCGCATCGCGATGCGTTTGTGAGCTTGCAGATCGGCTATTTTCGCTTTAAGGAAAATATTGGATACTGACAAAGACTAACTAAGGAAACTTTCTGTATGATTTTAGTTAGTTTCAGTTACTTCTTTTGTAAACACACAATACAGTTTCAGAAAATTATCGTTTTTGTGTAAAACCTGTTTATTTTCATTTCAGTTCCCTATAATGTATTTATTTATCGTTATTCCTTTAGTTTTAAGTTAACTATAATGACCCTGCAACACCACCTCTTCTTCTTTCTCCTACAGTGGTGAACATGAAGGCACCAGAGACCGCACAGCAGTCATGGAACGTCATTCCATCACCAGGACCAACATCTGTTCCACAAACAGCTTTGCCACAACGTAAGTTTTAAAATATTCATTCGTTTTTATTTTTATTTCATTTTGACTTTCAAAAGGCTTAGTTTTAGTTGCATTTTTATTAGTTTGAGTGTTAGTTTAGGTTTTGTATTACAATATATGGGGTACTAGTCAGTCAGATTCAAAAAGCTTAGAAAAATAGTGAAAATAGCAGATCTACAAGCTCACAACGCGTCGCATTGTGCCACATTGTGAGCTTGTGGATTGCCTATTTTCGCAATGTTTTAAGAAGAAGAATATTGGACTAAAACTAACTAAGGATATTTATGTATTTAGTTAGTTTTGTAAACACGCAATACAGTGTCAGTTAGCCATCGTTTTTGTGTAAAGCCTCATGTTTTTGGGTTCTAGCTGTTATTATTTGGACCGTTTTAGTTAACCCTACAACTCCACCTCTTCCTCTTCCTCCTACAGTGATGAAGGCCCCAGAGACAGCACAGTCTCAACAGTCATGGAACGTCCTTCCATCTTCAGGACCAACATATGTTCCTGTTTACCAGGCCATCCAACCTAGGCTTCCACCCGCTTACATCACTCTTGATGTCAACACTGTTGTTGGCATACAGCTACTGCATGCCAACAACCAGATAACCCTGCCAGCAGAACCTGTTGCCACAGCAGACATGTCTGCCTATGGACAGTGCAACCCCGGCGCAAGCTGTCAGAAGTCCACCACGCGCAGGTCCCGACAGTCTGCCATGGACGCCTCATGCAAGAGGGAACTGCGGTTACAAAAGAACAAGGAACATGCCAAAATATCACGGCAAAAGAAGAAGGACCTTATGGCTTCACTCAAGGATCGTGTTGAGCAGCTGGAGGCAGAGAAGAAGCAGCTGAGTGCCAGGGTGCAGTACCTGGAGGTCATCTGTTCTCTTCTTGGATGTGATGACCCTTGATGTTTTTTTGCTCAGATACCTGTTTTATTTACCCATGCTTTTTATGTTTTGACGGTGTTTTGTAAATGATGTGGTTCAAAGGGAATTTATTAACATATGTATTTTTCAATCTAATTATAATTTATTGTAAATATACTCTTTTATGTAATTCTGTAAATAATAAATATTGATTGTTATGAACATGTTAACTGTGTAAATATAGTTTATTATTAACATGTTAACTGTGATTTTAACACTATACACAAACATGTTTTGGATCTGGCCTATAGAAAACAGGAAACCGACACAACTAATTTTATCTTTTTAATTCAGCAGTTCCACTGCATTTCAAATTAACAAACAACCACAGCAGTATTTCTTAAAGCCTTATCTATACTCAAGGGATCAAAAAAGGCCTCATCACACATACATGGTGTTAAAGGCTACATTTTGAATATCTACTGGGGATGAAAATATGTTTCAGTGATATGAATTTCACTGATCAAGTCTTAAATGGGGGGAAAAAACACCACCAACTATCACCGAAGGTACAGAAACAGCAACTTTCATACAATACAATTGACAGGAGAAAATACAGATGTCATCTGTGTGTATCCATAAATATCACAAGGTACAGTATTATGAGGTAGTGTCCGTAATTTGGCCAAACACTTTAGTGGGGTATTAAGAATACAACATTATTTTAACCAATCTGCATGGTATACAGTAGTATGTATATGCTAATACAATCTAATTAACACCCTGGATTTGGGTAGGACACCTACAGTACTGCCATCTTGGCTGTAGTTTGGACATTGTTGCTATTACCTCTCTCCGTCAGCACCAGGGAGACAATTACATAAAACGTACGGGCTGTAGCTTTAAGAACACTTTCAATGGATTGTTTGTTATTGTCTCATATTAGAGTCCTTTAATAAAATCTGAACGTCATTATGTCTACGTCGACATACATTCAAAGCCCACATTTTCTCAATAGTGTGCTCAAATATTAGTTGATAACACCACGCTTCTTGATTTGGAGACCGTCTCTGGGTTAATGGGGTTACCCTGGGTATCGATTCCTACTTGACATCGTGCCACTGAGCAGGTCACGAATCTGGGTGCTATGATGGTCTACAGATGATTCAGTCTGACTCTGGGCCCTGGCAGAAGGACTGGAGGTCGTTGTGGAGCAGCTCCCTGGACACGAAACAACTGATTAGTAACATGTATTCTAAAGTCCCATTCACTTTCCAAGAGATATGGTGGTGTATGCGGTTCGGTTCAGTGTGGTTTAATTGCTATGTCTCTTGGTGCTGGTCATTTATCCACTCCTCTCTCTCTCTCTCTTTCTACCCACACGATTGGTTTTTTTTTTCTCACTGTCTTGTTACAAAAGTTGTAAAATATAGTAGACAGGAAGATAGTGCCCAACTCCAATATGGATTTTTAGCTCAAACTACTGACAACAGCGCCCTCTAGAGATGATGAGGGAGGTTTGTGTCAAATGATAGGAGCCAGCCTCACACTACAGTATGGAGTGTCTGCAGACTTGGAGCAGGCAGATACGAGACCGGAAATAACCAAATCTACACATTAATAACCCTAACCCTAACCCCGACATTGACTGAGTGGTTTTGTATACTTAGTGTTACATATAAATGCTATATTGGGGTGGTTTGCAAATAAAACATTTTTTTATATTAATATAATAATCGAAAAGGCAGGGAGGAGCTAATCACCGTTCATCATCCACATCATATTTTTCTCAAACAACCCCACAGATTTGTTCCCCATCTTACTGTAACAGAGATAACGATGATGCATGTGGTCATCATATTATCATATTGATTGTTTTTTTTGCATAGGTGGTATAATGTTATGAGAAATTATTTTATTGATTTGGGGATTGCACTTATTAGAGTTTCAGGAAATGCATCCAAACAATTGATGATATATATTAACTATTTAGGTTGCTTGTTTACACACAGATATAATGAACCCATTGTCTATTTTTATCAAACAACCGACAAAGAGGGAGAGAGAGGGGGGGGGGGGGCACTGAGGATTTTACAGAGTAGATTAGAGTCCCAGAGATAAAATAAAATTGTTTAAAATGGGTCTGTGGCCTAATGCACATCAAACTGGGGTCCTTGAAATGAAAAGGTTTGATGAACACTGCATCATTTCAAACAACATTTTTCACTGTTTTTTTCCAAAATATTTTTTTTCCAAATAATAATAAATAATAATTCAAAGTTCAACATCAATACATTCATCGAGAGCTTCCTTTTCCAAACTTTTTGCCCACACAAGTCAAAATCTCAAGCCACACCCGTATTCATAGCAACAAATAGCAGATCTACAAGCTTTTACTGAGCTTGTAGATCATGTCTCTAACATTTGCAACCAAATATACCTCACTTGATAATCTATGCAGTGGTTCTCAACCTTTTCAGGCTGTGACCCCCCAAAATAATCATATTTGAGCTGGGGACCACCATTTTGTTTGACAGGTTCCACAGATAAATATTGTGAAAATAGCAGATCTACAAGCTAGCCCTCTCTTCTTCTGTCTGTCTGTCTGTCTGTGTCTCTCTCTCTCTCTCTCTCACACACACAGTGAGATCGGTTCCACAGATAAATATTGTGAAAATACACAGTACATTTTATGCACACTTGCACAGAACATGGGGCCTGTTTGTTCAGGAGTCCTATACTTGACTTGTATAGGACAAATGATCTTGAAGCCATAGCCTGAAACATTGGCACTGTCTGCATGAAATGTAATGTGATGCCCTGGCCCCTGGTAGCCTTTTCTAGTCTTCTTTACTCTGTAAAGAGAGGAGCTGTGTAGCACTGTCCATGTATTATGTGATCTGTCTATGTATTGTGTATTTATGTTGTTTTGTGTTTTTTTTCCTATCCTGATGGCTGCTTGGTACAAAATTAATTTTCGCAAGGACAATAAAGTATAACTATCTACAAGCTCACAACGAGGCGTTGAGGTCCCAGCCCACAGGTTGAGAACCTCTGCTCTAGCGGTCACGTGACACTGCAAATTCTAAACAACGCCAGGTTGTGAGCGAGAAATAAGCAGCAACCAGGTCTACCGCCTAACTAACAAAATTGACCAATAGTCCAGTAAGTCCACACACAACATAGCAATATAACCCTAGTGGGGAAATAGCCGATCTACAAGCTCAGAGGTTGTGTGCTTGCTTGTGGATCGGGTGTTTTCACACGGTGTGTGTGTGTGTGTGTGTGTGTGTGTGTGTGTGTGTGTGTGTGTGTGTGTGTGGTCGCGCGCACTTGTATGTTGCGGCGGACAGGCACGCACACACACACACACACACACACACACACACACACACACACACACACACACACACACACACACACACACACACACACACACACACACACACACGTCACGCGAGCGAGTACCTTCAGTAGTCTTCTCCAATCCGCATGGCACACGACAATAAAACTCCATGCACGGACTCATGGCGAAGCGCGCGTGTTGCAACTTCACGATCGGTGGACCGAGTGTCCTGCCTGTGGTGTGTAACAACCGGTCGTCGCCCGCGCGTGCACACGCGTGCACGCGCGGGGACACGCTTGTAGGTTTGGGGTTAGGAAAAGTGCATCCCCCGAGCGTGTGCGCAACTGAGCGCGTGCATGTGACGTGCACACGCTTGTCTCGGCTGCGCTCACTCTGATCATTAAAGGCACTAAGGCAGACTAGTCAGAATGTGCTGCTGATCAAACCTTCGTTTTGATCGGAGCGGAGTGTTTCAGATTCTCCCCTTTTCGTCTTTAGTGTTTTGTAATGTAATAACGCATTTTATGTGATCACGTGACTAGATCACATACTTTTTCAACTTTTCTGTGGTCTATGGATGATATTCACTGACGATGTTGTGCATAAGGAGTCAATCTAATGTAAACCACAAAAAAGACGAAAAGGGTGTGTGTAAAGCAGTGTGTAAAGCAGTATTTGAATAAATTATGAATTGCAGACATGTGTATGTGTTTGAATGATGTTTTACTGTGAGTGTTAAATGTTTTCTTGCGGCAGCAGTTTAATCAGTTGAACCCCAGCATCCCTATTCTGGGAGGGAACGTTCACCAGAAATAGCAGATCTACAAGCTCTGTCTGTTTGTCTTTGTTGTACATGCATCTTACAGGAAGTATTATGGTTGTCCCAGCTGGCTGTTCTCTATTAGAACAAAAATGTCATTTTGGAAACGATTATAGCAGAGAGTGAATCATTGAAGCAAAAAACAGAAAATGCAATGCTGAGCTGGTCAAGGTTACCAGAGATCAGATATAAATTGTCTCTATCTTAAATCATCTGTAATAATGTAGATTATGTTGAAACCTTCATATCATAACATCCTCACTAGTGGTAGAGCAGTGAATCATATAACTTGACGTTTTTAGCCAAGAAGTTAAGCCTGGAAGTTCTATTAAAATAACAGCACAGTGATTGCTTGTCCCTTAGAGCGATATATTATGTTGGGATATTAATTCATGTGAATAAATTCACTATGACTCCAGAATTTGTTATATATTTAATAAAGAGAAAGGCAAAAATACATTTTAAAACTATATACAATTTATATATATATATATATATCAAACTTTATTAAGGACACATGGTCCATAGCAACATAAAATAACATACAAAAACAAACAAGGCGAACAGAGTCCACATAAAATCATACACGCCAATGGTTCCACTCTTTTTTTAAAGACCAACTGTTACGATGCCACGATTTAAAACCAGGAGTAACACAATGAGACAGAAACACACACACACACACACACACACTTTGTGTCAAATCAAGAACAAATCAAGCAGCACTAACATGCACAACGCCACAAATCAAATCATGCACATACATAACAGGTAGCTGAACATAGTTCAGATTATTGGATCATGTGTCATTAAGCACAATGCCATGGAAGAGGCATTACTTGGGGCCCACGCTATGGTCCCACACAGTGTCAGGAGGCCACAGTGAAGGAACGTCTTCAATACACACAGAAAGAAAGAAAACAAAACATTTACGTCACCACCTGTACAGTTTGACGTTACTATTTCTTGTACAATCTGGCACATTTGACTTAAGAGGGAAAACTAAGGGCTGGCTTGACTTTGTGCTAAAAAGCTGTACAGTGAACTTGCATCCAAAACTCTCACACTGAATGTGAGAGTGATGCACCCTAAACCAGATGTAAACTTCAACTGGCTATGAGATCATAATTTTCTATTAATTGGAAGGGGCGGGGGAGGACAGACTGAGCCCGGTCCCACCATGACCTAAGTTCCTTACTGCTGCTATACAATGGACACACTGTGATGTACAGTATATTACCAGAAAACTACATTTATCACACATCAGTTACTTTGAGCACATCTTCTGAATTTAATCCAGCCTTAAACCCTATCCCATAAACACAAGCTACAGTACCTAAACATAGTAGGCAGATAAGACTCATTTTTACGCTATGGAATTGATGAAAGATTATTGTCTTTAAGCCATTTACAGTACACAACATAAAGTAAAATGTTAGAATATTCTAAAATATATATTTTTTGTAATAATGTATAATGTTTTTTTATTATTTTTATTATGCTGTTTGCAGAATCAGACAGCCTACACATACATTTGAGGTTCTGCAGCACAGCGGAGAAGGTGGGTACACCAATACTGATATATATACAATATATACATAAACAAAATTGATTAAAAATGAACTGATTCACATGACAATAGAACTTTGTTGGAGGCGTGCAACAGTTAATCGAACGGTATACATAAGAGTGGGCACCTAAACCTTGTGGGCACCTCAATGTTAAATCGGCTATTTTTTTGTAAATGAAAAAAATACAGAACTTGGAAAATGATCTGAAGTAATGTAAACTATACAGGATTTGAACATGCATGGTACACCATTAAGAGACCTACATTTACCCTTCAACGACTTGTTTATGCCCCTACTGACTGGCTGATCAGAGGTTTTGTAGCAATATTTTGCAAGTGTAGAAGTATTGGTTCTTAAATGTTCAAGCATGTTCATATCATGTATACTTACTTAATTACTTCAGATTATTTTCCAAATTCTTAACATTTTTACATTTTGCAAAGATTAGCCAATTTAACAATGAGGTGCCCACAATGTTTAGGTGTCCACTCTTCAGCACAGTATTGCAACCTTTGTGAGGTCTGATCTTGGGTGGACAGTCACTGGCCAATCTCCACCAGGTGCCAGCGTTGAGTGGCTGTCCACCAGGATACAGGCAACATCTGTCGTAAATGTGTACAAGCCTCCACCATCTACACTGACCGTGTCGGCCCTACCGCTTGTCCAGGCACCTGCCATCTATGCAGGGGACTTTAACTGCCAGCACACTGACTGGGGATACTCCCACACGACACCAGACGGAGAGACGCTGTGTGAGTGGGCCTCCAACGCCAATCAGCTCCTGTTCGACCCCAAAGAGCCACCAAGTTTCCAATTCCAGAGAGACAGGTCATCGATAGGTTCCCCCGGTCACACCACCGACCGTCTATCATCAAAGTCTCCTCACTGGTGCAGCCGGTAGGGGTAAACCTGTCCGTAGGTGGAACTTCCGTGAGGCCAACTGGCAGGCATTCACCGCAGAGACAGAGAGAACGTCAGCCTGTCTCCCGGACCCAGACAATGCTGATGTGGACTCAGCATATGCAGTGCTCCTAAGTGCAGCAAAGAAAACAATCCCTGGCGGCTACAATGCGAGCTAAAACTCGGGCTGGGATGAAGAGTGCAAACACCTCCTGTGTGAACATCAGCAGGCTGGCTCAAGGGAGGATGTGGACGCGACTGCAACGGCACTACTCCACCCGAAGGGCCAGAGGGACTGAAACCGTTGAATCAATCAATTTCACCCAGTCTAGCTGTAAAGCGTGGCAGATTATCAACCAGCTCACTGGCAGGAAAACAACACCCCCCAAGTGCCCTGTGACAGCAGATGCCATTGCAGCCCAGCTCCTGAAGAACAGCGAATTCCAAGGTGCAGACAAGAACTTTGCCCGCTCTACACAGCGCGAGGTATCTTCCCTCCTCTCTAGGGCACCCAGTCTCGATGCTGCTGACATCTCTGGAGAAATCAGCTTAGGGCGGCCATCGGCAACCATTAGGCAAGGCAAGTCCCCGGGGCACGATAACATCCACCCAAAGTTTGTGAGACAATATCTGCCTGGCTCTGCTCCTTTTTCTCATCCTGCTTCCAGAGGTCCAAATTCCTGGGCTCCGTCGGGCGTCTCGCCGCTCCATGAGGTCCGCAGGGCGCTTACGTCACACTGGGGCGTCAGCAGGTTCTCTTCAGGTGTACTGAAGTACGTTGAGCCTACAGAGATGAGTGGGACAGCAGCGTCAGTCTAGGATCATTTGCAGCATTATGTTGAACCTCTAATTCAGTGGTTCTGAAAGTGGGGTACGGGGACCCACAGCTAAATGTGTTAATATAGAATAAAAAGATGTTCAACCACTATACATTGGCTATTTGAAAATAGCTGATCTACAAGGTCAAAAAGGTACAAAAACTTGTAGATTGGCTATTTTCAAAAGAAATCTTGAAAAGATGTGAAACATTTTGAATATTTTTGAAACATTTTAACAACACAAATCTTGTACGGGGGTCCCTCCCAGGTACACACATATTTTCAGATGGGGTCTGTGGCCAAATACATATTCATGTGAGGATCCTTGACATTAAAAGTTTGAGAACCACTGCTATAATTCCATCAAATTTAGTTCTTTATGGATACTCACTCTTGGACTCGCTTCCCTTCCTCAGGAAAGCCGGGCTGAAGTCTTAGTCTTCGGTGGCGCGGAAACTGGTGGTGCTCTCCTGAGTGGCATAGAAATGACAAATGAAGGATTTTATCTAGTACAATGGATCCAGACATTACACTTTTGTTAGTAGTGTTTGTTGTGTGAAAAGAGCCCTGCAGATGTTAAACAAGTGCAATATCATGTTAATTCTGTACATTTCTGAATGGCTTTCTGAATGGCATAGAAATGACAAATGAAAGATGAAGGATTCTACTCCAATCTCTGGGTCTACAATAGATCCAGAGATTACACTTGTGTTAGTTGTGTAAAAAGAGCCCTGCAGATGTTATACAAGAGCAATATGTTCATTCGGTGCATTTTTCAGTTAGTACCTGGTGGCTCACACAGCTGGTGCATGCCCTGTGAAGGACAAGGATCCGAGTTCGAATCCAAGTTGCAAGTCTCTTTCTCCATCCTAGGGGCCTCTCGTCTTTCAACATGGCTGGAACCTTCTCCATAAGGAATTGCGGTAACACACCTATCAGCACAAGGGAAGTCATTGATTAGTTGATCGGCACATATTAATCAAACTAACAGTTAGTAATCAAAAGCGTATCAAAGGGATGTATTATGTAAGCATTTCTAATATGCACTACAACTTTAACAAATGCTTGTCTTTCTATAGAATGAAAATGTGTTTTTGTGGGTAAACATATTCCTAACATTCCAGTACAGAGCCAGCCTCTGCCTAATGACTAAAAGTCTAACATCTCCCCCTGGTGGAGACAATTAGTTTATTTTAAACAAATAACAGGTGATAATCATTCAATTACAACCATGGCCAATAAGCTGTGGCCTTACTGTCCTTGCCATAATAGCATTATACATTCAATAATATTTGACAAAAATAGCATCTACAGCTTGTAGATCGGATATTTGTAGTGATGAGATTTCGTCACTTAAGTTTTACTTACTTGTAACTTAAGTTACAAGTAAATGTCTGGAATTCAAAGTTTTCAAATAATTGTAAAAGTACAATATTTGCCTCTGAGATGTAGTGAAGTAGAAGTAAAAGTACAGAAAATTGGAAATACTGCAGTAAAGTAAAACAAAAAACCTCAAAATTGTACAGTACTTGAGTAAATGTACTTTAGTTACTTTACACCACTGGATTTGGTGTAGAGGGGAAAAATATGGGGACCAAGTACAGATCCCTGGGGGATCCCGGTCAATGAAGTATAAAGGGTTTAAGTGGTTACCTGTCATTTTGTTGTCAAAATTGATGGCATAGATTAGAAATGAACTGTGGTGTCTAGAGTCTTACCGAAGTCCTGAGCGTTCTCAATGAAGCATTGAATGACTTCTCTCTGCAGCTTCAGGCGTTTCTCTGTGGCGTCCATATTCTTAGTTCCCTCTCCAGTTGGAAGGAAGTTTGGGGTCAAGACCACAGACAGGTTACTGCTGGCCATCTTGTTCTTTGCACTCCTAGGGTAGAAACAGCAATCACAGAGTACAATTACAATCAGAATCTATTTATTGGCCAGGGAATTAGACTTGGTGCATTGATCTCACATAGTAGAAAACACATAAAAAGCATACATCTGGAAGGAAAAAAAAAAAGTACAGCATAAAAAGTGTATATATATATATTTTAAATATACATTTGTCTTTATTTGATCTGCCCTCCTTCTTTAAGAACAGAAAACAGTCTGTTCTTGAAGGTCAGACAGATGAAACATTATCAAATAAAGATTATGGAGCTGGAAATAAAATTCATTAACCACTTAAATCCCAGCATCGGTATTGTGGGGAAAGCTCTCCCCACAATACCAGAAAACAGAAAAGACACTAGTAGTGAGCCCTGAGGGAATATGGGGTTTAAGTGGTTAATCTAAAAAGCTGGTGAACACACTTACCTCTTGGACACCTTGTGGAGGAATTCAAAAACGTAGCGCAGCACACTGAGGTTTCTGTCAGGCAGAATGCAGGACAGAAGCAGTGTGGCGGCGGTGCGTTCCTCCTCGCTGTTCAGCTGCTGGGCCTTCAGGAAGGCATCATGCAACTTTTCGGGCAGGACCGGTCCCGGCAACTCCCTGAAAAACTCCTTCACCAGGCAGGCCACATCGTAGGGATCTGCTGTGGACAGACACTCCTCGCCCGCATCCAACTTGACCTGATGAAACAATGCAAACAAGTTGTGTTTAGACTTCATTTATACTTCAACAGTGTCAGGAGGGCTCTCACGATCATGCATCTTACTTGTCGGTTAATTGTCATTTAAATAATTGCAATTAATGATTTAATTGTGTTTTTGGCATTGAACATTGGTACATATAAAAAAGAATTGCATTTCTGTTTGTCTTTCATATTTAATAACTTTATACTTTCAAAAGTATATAAAAATAATGCAGAGATAGCTGATCTACAGCTATTTTAAATTATTTTTTTATTGTGTAAATGATTATGATGATAATGCAACAAAAACAAAATCGCAATTATGTAATCCTGCCTTCAGACCGTCAAGATCACCAAAGGAAAGCAAGGTCAATAGAGCCAAAAACTCACCCTGAGTGCTTTCCGACGAGCAATGGAACCTGTCTTTCTGAACAGGCCCTCTTTGTCTGCGTGCTCCAGCAGCATTGAACATGCATCCACCACAAACCTAAGAAAGCAGACACATGAAATGAAATTAGCAAAGAAATAAACACCTTTTGAACGGGAACATGACAGTAACTGACATTATTTGTTTTCTCCACTTAGGCACTTACCTTGGTACACTCCCATGTTCAGTGTCATACTGAGGTAGACTCTCCAGCCGTACACCGAAAACCTTCACCTGAGCGAGAAAAAAAATATTAGAACAGCATTTTAGATTTCACAAAACAAATGGACAAGTTATTATCAATCAAATAGATTGAATGTGCCTTATAAGACTCTCAAGCACAAACATGTGATCTTTAATCTGGGATGGGATGAGTGAGTGTGCTTGGAGTTCTTAAGATACAAGAGATTTTATTCGTCACATGTATTGCTCATACAAGACTCAGTGAGAAAATGACACATTCAAGTAAATAACAATGCATGTTAGTAAGGTTTGTTTATCCATAGACTCACCGTGTTGGTAGATGGTGACTTTGACGTTTGTTTGGTTTTGTAGAACGACTTCTTGATCTTTATGCCGTATGTGGCTCTCAGCTGCTGATCAGCCATCAACCGCTGCAGGCTGGTCAGGCTGTTGATATTGATATTTTTATTAACAAAAATGCATATAGATGACCATATATTATTTGTACATATCTGTCAAAAGCAGTGGTTGTGAAACTTTTTTAATTTCAAAGAGCCTCAGTTTGGTGTGCACTGTGCATGAGTCAGCCACGATAACGCTGAGTATGTACAAATGGATTTGTTACAGATCTGTCAACCCTCTCAATGACCCCTGGGGGTCCCCGAACCCCACTTTGAGAACCACTGGTCAAAAGGATAAAACACAAAAAAGCTGGAGAGCTTATTTACCTGTCATCCACGTCCTTCTTCAGGCCGGTGGAGTTCTGAGGTACTGGCAAGTCATTCAACTCCCCGATCCCACTGTCTTCTGACATGAAGTCGTCCAAATCCCCGATACCACGGTCTTCTGACATGGTACCTGAGAGAGGGGGGGGGGGGGGGAGAGACAGAGACAGAGAGACAGAGACAGAGACAGAGAGACAGAGAGACACACAGAGAGAGCGAGAGAGAGAGAGCGAGAGCGAGAGAGAGAGAGAGAGAGAGACACAGAGAGAGAGCAATAAACATGTAGTTCAAACAATGATAAAAGCCAATGGTGGAAAAAGTACTCACATTTTTTACTTAAGTAATAGTATCATTACTGCAATGTAGAAGTACTGTTACAAGTAAAAGTCCAGAACTAAAAATGTACTCAAAGTACCAAAAGTATTAAGTACTCATTATGCGGAGGAAACCATGCAAGGCACCAGCCTGCTCATCGGGAGCAATTAGGGGTTCAGCGTCTTGCTCAAGGACACTTCGACACTAACTCTAGGGGAGCCCCCCAGCCCGGGATCGAACTGGGAACCTTGCGGTTTTCCAGTTCACACTACCCGGCCACTCTACCCCTGAGCCACTGCCGCCCCAGGGACCCCCAGAAGCAAGGATTTGTGTTAAAAATGTTCAAGATTTTTTGAAAAATAGCAGATCTGCAGCAAGCTCATAGTGCGGCACTATGTAAGAAAGTAGCTATGTTAGCTTGCTGAGGACCCCCCTGGACCCCCCCCCCCTCAAGGAACCCCTGGGGGTCCCCGGACGCCACTTTGAGAACCAATGCTTTACACCACTGACAAAAACGTGTGCGTGCGTGTGTGTGTGTGTGCTTGCGTGCGTGCGTGCGTGCGTGCGTGCGTGCGTGCGTGCGTGCGTGTGTGTGTGTGTGTGTGTAACTCCTCTCCTCCACGGCCGTTTAACCTCTTTATACCCCGCAGTATGACGGTGTCGCTTGTCAAAATAGAACAGATCTACAAGCTAACAACAAGCTAACGTTGATAGATCTGTTCTGTTTGACATGATGTGACATATGGTGATTTACAATGACAACCGGCCTTCCCTCATATTCTCTAATCTGTAACAACTTTGTAACGGTTTTTATCAACAACACAACTAAACGTCTATGTTTGACATGATGACAACGGTCAAAGCATTGGTTCTCAAAGTGGGGTCCGGGGACCCCCAGGGGGGCTTGGGGGGTCACATCCAGCTAGGGGGTCCCCAGTAAAAGTAGCTAAGCTAACATAGCATCACAATCATTTGAACCACTTTAACCTTTTATACGTTGGCTATTCAAAAATAGCAGATATACAAGCTCATATATAGCCTAGGCGCAGCACCGAGTGCTATGTTTCAAAAATCTTAAACATTTTTAACACAAATCTTTTTGCTTCTGGGGGTCCCTGGCACAACACATTTTCAGATGGGGTCCGCGGCCAAATATGTGTTAATTTGGGGGTCCTTGACATGAAAACGTTTGAGAAGCACTGTTCTAAAGACGTTAACTCAAGCTATATGAGATGAAACATTTGAAATGCTAACTCATTTCACCTATACTAGCCTTGGACCATGATGACTAACGGTCAGCGGCATCCACAATAACTTGTTGTAGCTTCTAAAGACATATTAACTAATAAACGCTACAATCAAACACACAATAAGGCATTTTAAATACATAGCATAACAACGACATTTCCCCCTAACCCCAACGGCCCGAGCATCATCAAACTTGAAACTTGACTCACCTAGTTGGACGTTAGTTGAAGAAGCTGGTGAAAAAAAAGCAAGAAAATAGAAGAAAAACCGTCAAAATCGGACAAATTGTGATCTAAAGCCTGAGCTGTGATCAAAACTGTAGATTCTGTGGCCGTTGATGATAAATCCTCTGGTTTAGCAGACTAGCAGGTCCGTTGATGATAAATCCTCTGGTTTAGCAGACTAGCAGGTGCGTTGATGATGCTGATGTGAGTCAGTCTCAGTGTTAACGGCAGCTGTAGTTGAGATACGTCTGGTCCAAATCGATGGTGCAGGGCATCTGACGATGTTCCCGCTGTTGCAGCATTTGAACCTGAACGAGCGAGCGATACCTTGTCGTTCATTGGTCAACTGACAGTTTGTTCAACGTCACGTGCCAAAGTTCAACTGCTGGGCAGTAACTATGGTAATGATGACGTCACATCATGGTAACCGCCCAACTCACTCCAAATCCAACTCACTCCAAATCGCACCCAACTCACTCCAGACATCTCACTCCACACACTTGCCCAACTCACTCCACACACTTGCCCAACTCACTCCACACACTTGCCCAACTCACTCCAAAAATTATTATTGAGTACAATATTGAGGAATTAAGTACAATATTGAGGAATTTGTTACTTTTAACTCTATTCTGTTTTAGGCTTGGTTAAAGTTTTAAATACTGTCTCTACAAAACAACTTAATGGTTCTGGGGGGGGGCTCGCTGGCCACTTTGGCACTTGGAGTCCAGTGTTTGTTAGATGTCTTATTCTATTGTTGGTCAAATCAAGAGGTGTTGTTATATTCCTCGTTAAGGTTTTGGCCCTCCTCCACTGAGTTCACCCGCATAATCACCCTCCACCCAGGTTAGGGTTAGGGTTTAGGGTTAGGGTTAGGGTTAGAATGTAAGAGTCTCCACCGATTCAACCCACACACACACACACACACACACACACACACACACACACACACACACACACACACACACACACACACACACACACACACACACACTATAATATTATAATTTATAGCTGCAAAGTAACTAGTAAAACAAATACATTTAGTGGAGTAAAAAAACAATATGTGGATCCAATATGTAGTGGAGTAGAGGTAAAACCATTGGAAGTTGGGAATACTCAAATAACGCACAAATACCCAACATTGTACATAAGTACAGTACTTAAGTTAATGTACTTAGTTACTTTACACCACTGACACATTGAACCAATATTACACTGGTGACATTGCATGGAGTGAGTTGGGTTTGGTCCTGGAGTGAGTTGGCTATGGTCCTGGAGGGAGTTGGTCTTTGGTCCTGGAGGGAGTTGTCCCAGCCCTGGAGTGAGTTGGGCGAGCCCTGGAGTGAGTTGGGCAAATATTTCTTAAGTCTTCATGGAGTGAGTTGGATTTGGAGTGAGTTGGGCGGTATTCCACATCATCACCGTAACGATTTGCGTTGATCTTTTTGCGATGCCAAAAAGATTTTAATAATTGTTATACATTATGATACCTTGTAAAACCGGACATTCTGCAAAGTACTTTTACTTTTGCTACTTTAAGTATATTTTGATATGTGTCACTTAATTAAAACAAATCAAATCTTTTGCACACCTACAAAAATTAAAACAAAATAATAATAATTGCAATAAAAAAAATAAACACATGAAACCAGTTTGTTACATTACACAACGACAGTGGTGGATTTTTAAAAAGTAAAAGTATCAATACTGCAATGTAGAAATACTCTGTTACAAGTAAAAGTCTGGGATTCAAAAAGTATCGTTATTACAATGTACTTAAAGTACCAACATTAAAAGTACTCATTGTGCAGAATGTCCCATTTCACAAGTTTTTTTTATGTATAAAATATAGCAGAAAATAGCAGATCTACAATTAAGCTCACAATGCATCGCATGTGGTGTAATAGGGCTTTTATTCCTGAGGTGGGGAAACATGTTTTCTGTGACGTTTAAAGTGTTTTACTGATGCAACGTCACACCCAAATTGTGTCCCTATCGAATCTCGTCTGTCTGCTACACTTCCTGTTTCTTATTATGCGATCTATTCAAAATGATCGAAATGTTCCCAATGTGTCACTTTAATGACCAGAAAGAGTCTTTCCTTTTCAAATTCAAAATGTAAACAAAAATAAATAAATAATACACTTAAAAAAATCTACGCAAATCGTTACGGCGATGATGTGACGTCATCATTACCATAGTTACTGCCCAGCAGTTGAACTTTGGCACGTGACGTTGAACAAACTGTCAGTTGACCAATGAACGACAAGGTATCGCTCGCTCGTTCAGGTTTAAATGCTTCAACAGCGGGAACATCGTCAGATGCCCTGCAATATTGATTTGGACCAGACGTATCTCAACTACAGCTGCCGTTAACACTGACTGACTCACATCAGCATCATCAACGGACCTGCTAGTCTGCTAAACCAGAGGATTTATCATCAACGACCACAGAATCTACAGTTTTGATCACAGCTCAGGCTTTAGATCACAATTTGTCCGATTTTGACGGTTTTTCTTCTATTTTCTTGCTTTTTTTTACCAGCTTCTTCAACTAACGTCCACCTAGGTGAGTCAAGTTTCAAGTTTGATGATGCTCTGCTCGGGCCGTTGGGGTTAGGGGCAGCCCTGAAACATGACTGTCATAAGCGTCATGTGAACCATGGCTAGGTTAGGGGGAAATGTCGTTGTTATTATGCTATTTATTTAAAATGCCTTATTGTGTGTTTGATTGTAGCGTTTATTAGTTAATATGTCTTTAGAAGCTACAACAAGTTATTGTTGATGCCGGTGACCGTTAGTCATCATGGTGCAAGGCTATATAGGTTGAAATGAGTTAGCATTTCAAATGTTTCATCTCATATAGCTTGAGTTAACGTCTTTAGAACAGTGGTTCTCAAACGTTTTCATGTCAAGGACCCCCAAATTAATACATCTTTGGCCGCGGACCCCATCTGAAAATGTGTTGTGCCAGGGACCCCCAGAAGCAAAGATTTGTGTTAAAAATGTTCAAGATTTTTGAAAAATAGCACTCGGTGCTGCGCCTAGGCTATATATGAGCTTGTATATCTGCTATTTTTGAATAGCCAACGTATAAAAGGTTAAAGTGGTTCAAATGATTGTGATGCTATGTTAGCTTAGCTACTTTTACTGGGGACCCCCTAGCTGGATGTGACCCCCCCAAGGGCCCCCAATTTGACCGTTGTCATCATGTCAAACATAGACGTTTAGTTGTGTTGTTTTTTAAACCGTTGTTAACAGATTAGTGAACGTGAGGGAAGGCCGGTTGTCATTGTAAATCACCATATGTCACATCATGTCAAAACAGAACAGATCTATCAACGTTAGCTTGTTAGCTTGTAGATCCTATTTTGACAAGCGACACCGTTCAACGGCCGTGGAGGAGAGGAGTCACACACACACACACACACACACACACACACACACACACACACACACACACACACACACACACACACACACACACACACACACACACACACACTCTGTGACACACACACACACGCACACGTTTTTGTCAGTGGTGTAAAGCATTGGTTCTCAAAGTGGGGTCCGGGGACCCCCAGGGGTTCCTTGGGGGGGGGTTCCAGGGGGCCCTCAGCAAGCTAACATAGCTACTTTTTTTTACAATATTGTACTTTTACAATTATTTAGTTACTACATTTACATAGTTACTTTGTAGATTTTGATTATTAAAAAACATACATTAACCACATTGGCCATTTGAAAATAGCCCATCTACAAGCTCACAATGCGTCACGACGCATTGTGAGCTTGTAGATCTTCTATTTTCAAAAGATTTTTAGATATTATTAATTATACATTTGAAAACTTGTGAAATGGGACATTCTGCATAATGAGTGCTTTCTACTTTTGGTACTTTGAGTACATTTCGATACCGGTTTGTAAATACATCAAAGATGCGATAATAATCCATTTCTAATGGATAAAGCCTTGGCCTGGATGTGAGTACTTTTTCCACCATTGGCTTTTATCATTTGAACTACATGTTTATTGCTCTCTCTCTCTCTCTCTCTCTGTCTCTCTCTGTGTCTCTCTGTCTCTGTCTCTCTCTCTCTGTCCCCCCCCCCCTCTCAGGTACCATGTCAGAAGACAGTGGGATCGGGGAGTTGGACGACTTCATGTCAGAAGACAGTGGGATCGGGGAGTTGAATGACTTGCCAGTACCTCAGAACTCCACCGGCCTGAAGAAGGACGTGGATGACAGGTAAATAAGCTCTCCAGCTTTTTTGTGTTTTATCCTTTTGACCAGTGGTTCTCAAAGTGGGGTTCGGGGACCCCCAGGGGTCATTGAGGGGGTTTGCAGATCTGTAACAAATCCATTTGTACATACTCAGCGTTATCGTGGCTGACTCATGCACAGTGCACACCAAACTGAGGCTCTTTGAAATTAAAAAAAGTTTCACAACCACTGCTTTTGACAGATATGTACAAATAATATATGGTCATCTATTTGCATTTTTGTTAATACAAATATCAATATCAACAGCCTGACCAGCCTGCAGCGGTTGATGGCTGATCAGCAGCTGAGAGCCACATACGGCATAAAGATCAAGAAGTCGTTCTACAAAACCAAACAAACGTCAAAGTCACCATCTACCAACACGGTGAGTCTATGGATAAACAAACCTTACTAACATGCATTGTTATTTACTTGTCATTTTCTCACTGAGTCTTGTATGAGCAATACATGTGACGAATAAAATCTCTTGTATCTTAAGAACTCCAAGCACACTCACTCATCCCATCCCAGATTAAAGATCACATGTTTGTGCTTGAGAGTCTTATAAGGCACATTCAATCTATTTGATTGATAATAACTTGTCCATTTGTTTTGTGAAATCTAAAATGCTGTTCTAATATTTTTTTTCTCGCTCAGGTGAAGGTTTTCGGTGTACGGCTGGAGAGTCTACCTCAGTATGACACTGAACATGGGAGTGTACCAAGGTAAGTGCCTAAGTGGAGAAAACAAATAATGTCAGTTACTGTCATGTTCCCGTTCAAAAGGTGTTTATTTCTTTGCTAATTTCATTTCATGTGTCTGCTTTCTTAGGTTTGTGGTGGATGCATGTTCAATGCTGCTGGAGCACGCAGACAAAGAGGGCCTGTTCAGAAAGACAGGTTCCATTGCTCGTCGGAAAGCACTCAGGGTGAGTTTTTGGCTCTATTGACCTTGCTTTCCTTTGGTGATCTTGACGGTCTGAAGGCAGGATTACATAATTGCCTAATTGCGATTTTGTTTTTGCATTATCATCATAATCATTTACACAATAAAAAAATAATTTAAAATAGCTGATCTACAAGCACACAATGTATCGCTTTAGCTTGTAGATCGGCCATTTCTGCATTATTTTTATATACTTTTGAAAGTATAAAGTTATTAAATATGAAAGGCAAACAGAAATGCAATTCCTTTTTATATGTACCAATGTTCAATGCCAAAAACACAATTAAATCATTAATTGCAATTATTTAAATTAACCGACAAGTAAGATGCATGATCGTGAGAGCCCTCCTGACACTGTTGAAGTATAAATGAAGTCTAAACACAACTTGTTTGCATTGTTTCATCAGGTCAAGTTGGATGCGGGCGAGGAGTGTCTGTCCACAGCAGATCCCTACGATGTGGCCTGCCTGGTGAAGGAGTTTTTCAGGGAGCTGCCGGGACCGGTCCTGCCCGAAAAGTTGCATGATGCCTTCCTGAAGGCCCAGCAGCTGAACAGCGAGGAGGAACGCACCGCCGCCACACTGCTTCTGTCCTGCATTCTGCCTGACAGAAACCTCAGTGTGCTGCGCTACGTTTTTGACTTCCTCCACAAGGTGTCCAAGAGGTAAGTGTGTTCACCAGCTTTTTAGATTAACCACTTAAACCCAAAATTCCCTCAGGGCTCACTACTAGTGTCTTTTCTGTTTTCTGGTATTGTGGGGAGAGCTTTCCCCACAGTACCGATGCTGGGATTTAAGTGGTTAATGAATTATTTTATTTCCAGCTCCATAATCTTTATTTGATAATGTTTCATCTGTCTGACCTTCAAGAACAGACTGTTTTCTGTTCTTAAAGAAGGAGGGCAGATCAAATAAAGACAAATGTATATTTAAATATATATATATATATATATATATATATATATATATATATATATATATATATATATATATATACACTTTTTATGCTGTACTGTTCTTCCAGATTTATGCTTATTATGTGTTTTCTACTATTTGAGATCAATGCACCAAGTCTAATTCCCTGGCCAATAAATAGATTCTGATTGTAATTGTACTCTATGATTGCTGTTTGTTTCTACCCTAGGAGTGCAAAGAACAAGATGGCCAGCAGTAACCTGTCTGTGGTCTTGACCCCAAACTTCCTTCCAACTGGAGAGGGAACTAAGAATATGGACGCCACAGAGAAACGCCTGAAGCTGCAGAGAGCAGTCATTCAATGCTTCATTGAGAACGCTCAGGACTTCGGTAAGACTCTAGACACCACAGTTCATTTCTAATCTACTAGTGTCTAGTAGAGGCAGAGGCTGGCTCTGTACTGGAATGTTAGGAATATGTTTACCCACAAAAACACATTTTCATTCTATAGAATGACAAGCATTTGGTAAAGTTGTTGTGCATATTAGAAATGCTTACATAATACATCCTTTTGATACACTTTTGATTACTAACAGTTAGTTTGATTAATATGTGCCGATCAACTAATCAATGACTTCCCTTGTGCTGATAGGTGTGTTACCGCAATTCCTTATGGAGAAGGTTCCAGCCATGTTGAAAGACGAGAGGCCCCTAGGATGGAGAAAGAGACTTGCAACTTGGATTCGAACTCGGATCCTTGTCCTTCACAGGGCATGCACCAGCTGTGTGAGCCACCAGGTACTAACTGAAAAATGCACCGAATGAACATATTGCTCTTGTATAACATCTGCAGGGCTCTTTTTACACAACTAACACAAGTGTAATCTCTGGATCTATTGTAGACCCAGAGATTAGAGTAGAATCCTTCTTTCATTTGTCATTTCTATGCCATTCAGAAAGCCATTCAGAAATGTACAGAATTAACATGATATTGCACTTGTTTAACATCTGCAGGGCTCTTTTCACACAACAAACACTACTAACAAAAGTGTAATGTCTGAATCCATTGTACTTCATAAAATCCTTCATCTTTCATTTGTCATTTCTATGCCACTCAGGAGAGCACCACCAGTTTCCGCACCACCGAAGACTAAGACTTCAGCCCGGCTTTCCTGAGGAAGGGAAGCGAGTCCAAGAGTGAGTAAAGAACAACATTTGATGGAATTATAGCAGTGGTTCTCAAACTTTTAATGTCAAGGATCCTCACATGAATATGTATTTGGCCACAGACCCCATCTGAAAATATGTGTGTACCTGGGATGGACCCCCATACAAGATTTGTGTTTCAAAATATGTTTCACATCTTTTCAAGATTTATTTTGAAAATAGCCAATCTACAAGTTTTTGTACCTTTTTGACCTTGTAGATCAGCTATTTTCAAATAGCCAATGTATAGTGGTTGAACATCTTTCTATTCTATACACATTTAGCTGGGGAACCCCCTGTGGGTCCCGGTACCCCACTTTCAGAACCACTGAATTGGAGGTTCAACATAATGCTGCAAATGATCCTCGACTGACGCTGCTGTCCCACTCATCTCTGTAGGCTCAACGTACTTCAGTACACCTGAAGAGAACCTGCTGACGCCCCAGTGTGACGTAAGCGCCCTGCGGACCTCATGGAGCGGCGAGACGCCCGACGGAGCCCAGGAATTTGGACCTCTGGAAGCAGGATGAGAAAAAGGAGCAGAGCCAGGCAGATATTGTCTCACGAATTTGGGTGGATGTTATCATGCCCCGGGGACTTGCCTTGCCTAATGGTTGCCGATGGCCGCCCTAAACTGATATAAATTCTCCAGAGATGTCAGCAGCATCGAGACTGGGTGCCCTAGAGAGGAGGGAAGATACCTCGCGCTGTGTAGAGCGGGCGAAGTTCTTGTCTGCACCTTGGAATTCGCTGTTCTTCAGGAGCTGGGCTGCAATGGCATCTGCTGTCACAGGGCACTTGGGGGGTGTTGTTTTCCTGCCAGTGAGCTGGTTGATAATCTGCCACGCCTTACAGCTAGACTGGGTGAAATTGATTGACTCAATGGTTTCAGTCCCTCTGGCCCTTCGGGTGGAGTAGTGCCGTTGCAGTCGCGTCCACATCCTCCCTTGAGCCAGCCTGCTGATGTTCACACAGGAGGTGTTTGCACTCTTCATCCCAGCCCGAGTTTTAGCTCGCATTGTAGCCGCGAGGGATTGTTTTCTTTGCTGCACTTAGGAGCACTGCATATGCTGAGTCCACATCAGCATTGTCTGGGTCCGGGAGACAGGCTGACGTTCTCTCTGTCTCTGCGGTGAATGCCTGCCAGTTGGCCTCACGGAAGTTCCACCTACGGACAGGTTTACCCCCTACCGGCTGCACCAGTGAGGAGACTTTGATGATAGACGGTCGGTGGTGTGACCGGGGGAACCTATCGATGACCTGTCTCTCTGGAATTGGAAACTTGGTGGCTCTTTGGGGTCGAACAGGAGCTGATTGGCGTTGGAGGCCCACTCACACAGCGTCTCTCCGTCTGGTGTCGTGTGGGAGTATCCCCAGTCAGTGTCCTGGCAGTTAAAGTCCCCTGCATAGATGGCAGGTGCCTGGACAAGCGGTAGGGCCGACACGGTCAGTGTAGATGGTGGAGGCTTGTACACATTTACGACAGATGTTGCCTGTATCCTGGTGGACAGCCACTCAACGCTGGCACCTGGTGGAGATTGGCCAGTGACTGTCCACCCAAGATCAGACCTCACAAACGTTGCAATACTGTGCTGAAGAGTGGACACCTAAACATTGTGGGCACCTCATTGTTAAATTGGCTATTCTTTGCAAAATGCAAAAATGTAAGGAATTTGGAAAATAATCTGAAGTAATTAAGTAAGTATACATGATATGAACATGCTTGAACATTTAAGGCCTAATACTTCTACACTTGGAACAAATTGCTACAAAACCTCTGATCAGCCAGTCAGTAGGGGCATAAACAAGTCGTTGAAGGGTAAATTTAGGTCTCTTAATGGTGTACCATGCATGTTCAAATCCTGTATAGTTGACATTACTTCAGATCATTTTCCAAGTTCTGTATGTTTTTCATTTCCCAAAAAAATGCTGATTTAACATTGACGTGCCCACAAGGTTTAGGTGCCCACTCTTATGTATACCGTTCGACTGTTGTACGCCTCCAACAAAGTTCTATTGTCATGTGAATCAGTTCATTTTTAATCCATTTTGTTTATGTATATATTGTATATATCAGTATTGGTGTACCCACCTGCTCCGCTGTGCTGCAGAACCTCAAATGTATGTGTAGGCTGTCAGATTCTGCAAACAGCATAATTCAAAAAAAACAAAAACATTATACATTATTACAAAAAAAAACGTTATATCAAGATATTCTAACATTTTACTTTATGTTGCGTAAATGGCTAAAAGACAATAATCTTTCATCAATTCCTTAGCTAGAGTAAAAAGGAGTCTTATCTGCCTACTATGTTTAGGTACTGTAGCTTGTGTTTATGGGATAGGGTTTAAGGCTGGATTAAATTCAGAAAATGTGCTCAAAGTAAGCGATGTGTGATAATTGTAGTTTGCTGGTAATATACTGTACATCATGTGTCCATTGTAGAGCAGCAGTGATGAACTGTAGGTCATGGTGGGATCGGGCTTCTCTCCCCCCCCCCCCTTCCAATGAATAGATAATTATGATCTCAGAGTTCAAGTTTACATCTGGTTTAGGGTGCATCACTCTCACATTTAGTGTGAGATTTTTGGATGCAAGTTCACTGTACAGCTTTTTAGCACAAAGCCAAGCCAGCCCTTAGTTTTCCCTCTTAAGTCAAATGTGCCAGATTGTACAAGAAATAGTAAGGTCAAACTGTACAAGAGGTGACGTAAATGTTTTGTTTTCTTTCTTTCTGTGTGTATTGAAGACGTTCCTTCACTGTGGCCTCCTGACACTGTGTGTCAGTGTGGGACCAAAGTAATAATTGTAGAGGAGTAAAACTACAATATTTGTCTCTGAGATGTTAGCTGTAGTGGAGTAGAAGTAATAGTACTGAAAATTTGAAATACTCTAGAAAAGTCAAAATACTTCAAAATTGTACTTAAGTACTGTACAGTACTTAATACATTTTAGACCTTGCCATGATGTAACACCAAAGGTGGACAAGAAATCAAAAGGTTGTAATAATTCTTTAATGTAGCCTATATATTGTATATCAGCATGTATATAGTTCATTTTTGTTCATCATTAAATATATAACAAAAAATGTGGAGTCGTAGTGAATTGTTTCACATTAATATCCCACTACAATCACAATCACTGTGCTGCCATGTTAAAAGTAGTGCAAGTATTAAGATATAGGATGACAGGATAACATAAAAGGATAACACAAAAAGCCCCAGGCGCTTGTTTCCATTGTGGTCCATTGTACTCAATTCATCAGAAATACATACTTTAATTCACTTTTCACCTGCCTCAGTAAAACAAACATATGGACAGCCTCCAACTAATTCAAAATGCTGCTGCCAGACTGTTAACCAGGTCCAGCAGAAGGTGCCACATCACTCCAGTCCTGCCTCCCTCCACTTCCTGCTAATTTCAGAGTCCAGTTCAAGGAACTGGTGCTCACTGGAGCTCTACATCAGTGGTTCTCAAACTTTTTCATGTCAAGGACCCCCAAATTGACACTTATTAGCCTGCGGACCCCCATTTCAAAAGATATGCCAGTGACCCCCATAAGAGAAGATTTTGTACGTCTCTAGCAGTGATTCACAACCATTTTCATTTCAAGGACCCCCAGTTTGACATGCATTAGGGCTACAGACCCCCATTTAATGGCATTTCTATCACTTGGACCGCAATTTATATTGTAAAATCAATGTTAATTTAACTCTGAGAGTGTACAAATGGAACCAAATGCCCATTTGGTTCCATTTGTACACTCTCAGAGTTACAGACCATAAGGGTCCATTTGGTGCCTAATCTATCATTTAGCTGGGGACCCCCTGGAACTCCCTCAAGAACCCCTGGGGGTCCCTGGACCCCACTTTGAGAACCAATGACTTAACTGACCTGCTCCCACATTATGTGTCCAGCAGGACCCTAAAGTCTGCTGAACAGCAGTGTTCATTTTGACAGCAATTGTGAGCTTGTAGACTGGACATGTGTGCACATTTTTCAACATGGAAACGATTATGCTAAATAATTGTGATTAGGCGATTATGTAATCATTGTGACAGGCCTAAATGTCCACTAGTCTGACAGCCTATTATTCTGAAACCTCAGGAACCCATACTCTTCGGAACATCTCAACACAGTGGGCCACAGTGCTCACTGTTCCATCTCTGTTTTGATAGTGTTTTAACCACTTAAACCCCATTATGGTTGATCTGTCTGTATGATTTGTCTTTGCTGTTTTCGCTCTACATTAAATATCTTTGCAGAAAATATTTCATGCGAAAGTTTTCCGTCAGAATATGGATCCTGGGGTGTTTTAAGTGTGAGGAGGCAAATATACTTTTTACTCAACTAATGTTTTGACAGGCTAGCATTTAGTTACTAATTGCAGTAGTTACTTTGAAGATTTAGATTACATACATTAACCACTTAAGCCGTATTATAATAGCCAATCTACAAGTTCACAACACTTTGCATCACGATGTGTTGTGAGCTTGTATATCTGCAATTTTTAGTTGCCTACTTTTACATAGTTTATTTTGATGCCAATACTTTGTTACAAGTAAAAGGCCTGTATTCAAAATTGTACACGAGTAAAAGTACCAGAGTTTTTCTATGGTATTGCTTACTTACGTACAAATCGGAGTACTTCTTCCATCTCCACCACGGCAAAACACAATGTGGACTGAAAAATTCACCAACTTCATCAAACACTATTAACTATTCATGTTTATTGTGATCTTAATATACTGTATGACAATTCAATTGATCAGCTATCCTTTAAAGATTTCAAGTAAATAGACAAGTCTTCACTTGACAGTAACATCATGATGGCAAGTGTACAGTGGGATGTCAATGGAGAAACTACTGCTAAAGATGAAATATTGTCCATGTTCACACAACTTCTATGTCATATTCAAATGATAAAAGGAATATATTGACAAATCTTGCCAAGAAAGTAAAATATAGAAATCCAAGTTGTCACCAATTGTTGACATTCACATAAAAGAAAACAATAAACAAGCATTTGAATAAAATGCCATGTGTGTCTACTAGTTAAAACATTTTACACACAAACTCAATTATTTCTAAGCTGTACATAACTAACTTATTAGCATAGCTGTACATAACTAACTTAGCAGTAGAGGATTTGTCCTCTAGCCTACACAAATAAATTAAAAACACATTTGAAAACAGTTTTGACAACTTACAAAACTTCACATACACCGATATAACACAAAAGCCAACCAGGGCTTCACATTCAAATAAATAACATCCAAACACACATTAATCTCAGATTTAACACAGTAAAGAAATGTTACATTCAGAAATTAGGTCGAAAGGTAAGAAAAGTTCTCTGTCTGAAGGATCATAAGATGCAGTTTCCTCTTACATAGGCTATAGAACGTACTGATCAAAGACAATCCTCGCGTAATACCATATCCCCAGTTATCAATAATCAATGACTTGTGTTGGGTAACACAATGGCCAACTCTCAGCCTCAAAACCACTGGCAATGGAATTACATTTGTCTATCTCATCTTCCTAGACCACAACCTGCGCCAATTGCCTTACAAAGACAACAATTCTGCCTTGCAAAGACAGGAATTCTTAGTGGTAAGACACTTTACGAAGATCAAGACCTATATCATATGATACTAATGGTCACTGGATATATTCCTACTTCTCAGGGTCCTCCCACCCATGCAGATAGGGCCCAGAACCTACCGTACATGCAGCTATACCATAGCTCGGAGTAGCCATAGATCAGTGATTACTTCATTATTATGATACAGTATCCCAACAGAGACAATGAAAGCATACAGGCATGAGGACATAGTACCTTGCTATTGCACTAAATCTTCAACATTACTTCTAGGTCCTTCACATTTCATGTGTACTGTGTATACACATAAAAACCCTCAGGGCCAAATCGTCCTCAGAACAAACAAAAAAAAGTGTCACTTAAGGTGAAATAAAAGGACTCACACTTCCATTGTGTACTGTTCCAAGTTAGAAGAGTGTTGTTAACATTTTTATATTTTCTCCTTGGACAGTACAGTAGGTGACGTGTTAAAGTGTGATTAAGTTATTAGAAATGTCATTACGAGGGACAGAAAGCATTAATAATGAAAATTGAAAACACGAGCAAACTTGTGGACATATAATCTAGAAACAAGTTAGAAATTAGGGCCCCAAAATGACATTACAAGAAGACGTTTCCACCACAAAATACAAATAAAAGGCTTGAATTGTGAGGTTTATTTCCTTCAAAATTACTACTTTAAATGTAAATCATTTATTTATTTCCTGTCAATTCCTGCTTCATATCTCATAATTCCGAGTTTGTTTTTGTTTTTTTACGTGCTCACATTTGTGAGACAATAACACTATTCTATAGTCACAATTAAGAGAATAAACTGCAGAATGTTGAGATATATGGCTGCAATTAGAAGAAAACTAAACACAATTCAGCCCTTTTTACCTACTAAGTGGCAGAATTCACTTGTGTTTCTGTAAAGTTATGGTATACAACTATACCTGAAATGTGTACAAATTCAAATATACTGTGGAGGAAACTTTAAACGACAAGGCCAGAATAATTGTAAATCATTATTATTATTATTATTATTATTTGCTTTCTATTGTCAACAGCCTTTGAAAAGATAAAACCTAGATAGCATTTCTCCAACTAACGTTCATGGTCCATGTCGCCCACCGGTTCTCGAAGTGGGGTCCCCCACTAAATGAGGAATACGTTTAAAGATGTATTTTAGATGTATTATAGATCTACTGTTTTTGACAAATGCTGACAATTGGTGACATATCTTGTCCTATGGGGGTCTCTGGCACAAAACATTTTCAATTTGACATGAAAATGTTTGAGAACAACTGAACTAGCTCCATTGTTATTAACCCCTGCATATGTCATTGACCGGAGTCCCCCAGGGGTCTATAATAGGCCACCCCTTCTTAAAAAATACAAAATTGCTATTATCTAATCTAATAATTTCATAAAAATATTCTAAGATCTAAAGGTTTCTAGCTTTTGCTATTTTGTGGGATATGATGACAGTAAGAAAAATATTTAATTACTCCAGCCATATCAGGTAATCTATTACTATTGTCAACTGCATTAGTGTATGAAAATCTAAAACTTTGCTATTTAAAACACTAAGGACAACATAAGCCAACAGGCCTGCTCAATGTGAAATGTATATTCATATAATAGTTGTAAATGGGAAGTTAGAAAATAAAACTTGAAAGGGTTATTTAGAGATGTACATTTTGATTTACATCTCCAACAACAAAAACAAGTTGACATTGAACCGTTGTCTAAAACCATTTTTTTTTTTTTATCCAAATCATTAGTAAAAGAAAAAACGTCATGAAAAATCTTCTTAAGTTGAATATCTGTCTCTCCGTCACAGAAAGTAGTGAAACAAGAACATTGAACGTAACAGCAGAAAGAAAGAAAAGACTGTGCAAAAATGTAATGAAGACCACACTGTTTCTCTATATCTTGGTGCTAAATCTAAGACATTTAAAAAAATGTGCGACTTCCTTTATATATAAAAAAGAAACCACAAGAAGCCACATTATGGGGAAATACATGTGTGGTAGCATTCATTGTTAAAATTCTAAATGAAACAGCTAGCCACTGTGTACTAAAGAAAGCACTACATTATTTTGAATATCCAACACTACAACAAAATGTGGTTCATGAGATTTCTTGTTTTTAAATTCATATTCTTATCTAATAATAGTACCAAGATAGTTGGAGTAAAACAGCTCATCCTCAGACAAATCACTATAAAGTTGTAGACGTTTCAAGGTCATGATAAAACAGGCAATATTTTAGGGCAACCAAGAGAGAGAACGTTACCAACACTCCCTCAGACACATGTTGGAATATCTCATCATCCGTATTGTCTGAAAATGATGCCCCAGTGTCACCACCTTTAACCACTTGAACCCTAGCATACCTATTCTGTGCATGTCATAATGGGCAAACATTCAGCAAAAATAGCAGATCTACAAGCTCACAACGCATCACAACAAACTTGTAGATCGGTTACTTTCGAGAAAGAGATTTGCATTTGCTAAATACCTAAATTGTAAGCTGTAAATATAGGGTTTAAGTGGTTACGGTGAAGATAAACAGGGCAACTTTTTAGTTCACCAATGGGTAGCGTTTTGACCGTGTGTCTCATTTTGCTGCCTGTTGCAGGCTGTGTTGCCCAACTAAATTGCAAAAAAAACAAACAGGCATGCCTGTACAGTACTGTGAAAACACAAACAATAAGAGAACAATCAAACAAGCCAGCTTGTCAACCACCTTCTAAATGCCCAAACAGAAAAGACAATTCTTCCTTTCTTTTTGTCATCTACTCTCAATCCACTTCTAACTCTCCTTCCATTGCCTCCTTTCTTTTCACATGACGGGAGAGAAGGTATACCTCCGACCTTTATGTGTTTTTGTTCTACCAGAGAGAGGGAACAATTGAAATATGAGGTCAATCAAATACAATAGATATAATCCTCCTGTAGACCCAAGCCTCAACAAAGGCAAATGTACTGTAAACCCCTCCCTGTAAAGACACATTTGTGTATTACTGATGGATAATAATTTGACGGAACTGTTGACTCTGATTCACTAAACCAGTCCTCTATCTCCTCTTTGTGTCACCCTGATTCTGGGATGAAAGCAAAAACATACTTGTTTATTTCATCTAGAACTCAGTTGAACTTGTTTTTGGACATACGGTACTATAGTGTGATTTATTTCTAAAGGGGAATAATAACGTTGACTTTTTCTTCCTCCTTCTGATACCACGTCCCTGATGACTTCAGTGGAAAACAGCTGTCCCGGGGTACTCACTGGCCATGCCACCTCCTTCCAGTCACAGTTCTACCAATAAACAAACGGGAGCCAGAGCTAGCGTTCCAACAGCCTCCATTCAGCATGGCTTTGGGGAGGACTTCATCCCACAAGCGCCCCGGCATTGATCCCTGACTCAGACCATCTGACTGGACCAAACTCCTGTCCATCGTTCAGACAGACAAACAGCATCTGGATTCCGGTCAGTCAGTTAAAACCAATAAATGAGGCTCGGACCCACACCCATCAATAACCCACCCAAACAATGGGGCATCGCCTGAACCCTACCCATCTCTCAAACAACTGGCCAATTAGAGAAGGAATAGAATTATAGAATTAGCCACCCAATCAGGTTGAAGGGGGGGGGTTGCCCAAGAGTGCCAGAGGGGTGTTTCTGTAATTCAAAAATAAAGAACTCAAACACCTCGTTTCTCTTTGAAAGAGGGAAATCAAGCCTCGAGGTTCACAACTGGTCAACGCGTCTTATCTCTCGCTCAGTGGATTTCATTTGTGGACCTTCCAGTTCCTGAGGAGGTGAAGTGTCCAGGTCGGGGGGGTGAGAGAGTAAGTGGAGGACTGTTCGGGTTGGGATCGGAGGTGCTGCCCCTTGGACGAGGCCAGGAGGAGCCTCTCTGCACCAACTCTGCCCTCCGCTACCCACGCTTTGAAACCCGCAGACAGATACCCTGCAGAATACAGAGACGAAGGCGGTTAAAGACAGGTTAGACAATTTCATCCTGGCATTCCCAAACTTTTTTCCAATTCTTTCCACAATAAAAACAAAATCGGTTAAAGACAATATTTGTTTCAGCAACAGTCCATACAATGTGATGCAGATCAAGTGTTTCCAACAGCATTTCATAACATACAGTACTATATATGCTGATGAAATGCCTGTGTTGTGTATGTTATGATGGAAACTACTGGTAGTAGTTAGTGAATGACAGCCACAACCTAAAATACCACATCCATGCATTATTACATATTAAATACAAACACATAAATACATGACACTTAATTAAAAAATAGCTTTTTTAATTGCAGTATGGCATATTTTGCCCATTACAGTTATTTTATAGTTTTATTAGTTTTTAGTTTATAGTTTCTCTTGGTTTAGTAGTTTGACATGCTACTTTAGGATTTATAGTATCATGTTTACATCATTACCTGATGAATAACAACGATTATGTTTATCACATCCATAGCCTTATTTATTAACTAAGGCAATGAGATAATAACATTTAATCAACACTTTAATTAAATAAATAGATCAAGATTGTCAACTGTCAACAAAGAACTGCCCTGGCTAACGAAATTGTTGTCCTGTTGTGATTTCCCCGATGGTGTGGGGAAATCTTACGCTGTCAAAGTTCTCCTCCACTCAAAGCAGGTGGAAGCTGCACACAAACACCACTAGCTGATGTTGACTGCCACCACCTGCCACCACCTTCAGCCCTGTGACTACTACTACTACCCTGTGATCTATTATTAGGCACCACAAGAGAGCGAGAGAATGCTCTGCAACCATGCTTGACGGAAGCCTTCTAGGATCTGCAGCACACGAAAACAACTGCAGAGACTAGGGCAGGAATTTCCGTAGCCCCTCGCTTTTGCTCTATACCCTTCAAAAAATGATACACCCTAAGGCCACAGTGACCTTGATGCCCTGTCCAGAGTCCACACTGCCCCAGTGTGCCAGCTGATTTCACCGTTTTCTCCTTTGCTTCTTTTCTGTCAATGTTTTTTAGACACCAGTGTCTTGTTGAGATTCTGAATTCTGAAATAAAAAGCTGTATTTACTTATTTAGCTGATAGTTCTATGGTGTATAAATTGACTACACCAAAGGCCAAGTGGCCTTGTTCCTAAAACGATGACATTCCAGGCCTGGTAAGTACCATAGATCAGGGGGATCAAGTCCAGGGGTGCCGCATAATACTTTGATAATATTTGGAATTGATCAACATCACTTCAACGCACTTTGTGCGTTGTTTTTCAATCTACAACAAACCTTTTCGCCCAAAAAAATGCAGATCTACTTGTAGATCTGCTACTTTTGCCTATCTAAAGTTTGTCCAAAATAGGGATGACAAGATTAATGTGGTTCAAATGAAAGGCCATTAAAAAGAAGCATATTGGGGTCAGGGTGTTATGATCACTGAATACTGTTATGGCTGCGGGATGTTTGCTTCTTTTCGTATTAATTATAAGCTGTTGAGACTTGATAGCTCTTAGCTCTGGGGTATTTTGCACTGGCTGCTACTGTTACGATTGAACATGTTCTGTAAACTCGGAATAAGCTGCAACACCATTGACTACACACCTCATCTCCTATGTATAGTGGTTATAAACTCTGTCTCACCACACATGGGTCGTACGTTGGGATGTTGTCCTTAAAAGGTAAATTAGGGGGGGCAATGGTGATGTGCGAATGGCTTCTCCTGCATTTAAACATGACTGTACATTGCTTCACTCCATTAGTGACAACAACAGAGACACAATGTCCTCACAGAGTAACCATTCACCATGACTGTCGTTAAGCACATACCAGACTGAGTTACATCTCACACTTACTGGGACTGTACCAAGGAGTGCTTTTATTTTCTACAATGTGTAAAATAATTGTATTTTTTTTCTCTAGGTTTAGAGGAAAGCTGACTTCAGTTTGTGTCTCTGTTACTCTCCATGATGCAGGAATTAAATACCCACCATTTAAGGTCGTGAACCAGAGTGGAGACTTTAGGTTGTATTATGATTAAAAACTGTTTGTGTCATTAGTACAATCCACAAAGAAATAACGTGCCGATAAAGCGACAACCTTTATTCTGTCAGTATGACACCCCAAAATACGCCATGCCACACAGTATGAAGGATATGCTACATATTAAGAATATGTTAGCATAAAACCAGAGATTCACACCAACCATCACCGTGCACAATAGTGTTAATTTACCCATTTGTAACTCTGAGAGTTTACAAATGGAATTAAATGGACCGGTAAGGGTCGCTGTAAGTGATATGTTTTGGGTTAAAACAACAAGTTTATTGTTAAAAGTTAAATCTCTATATTTTGATAGTAATAATTTCTTGCTTTAGTGTTTGTTCAGTAACAGGGGTCTCCCCGTCTCTCCAGTTTTAATTAACTAAAATATGAAAATCCATTTTCAGGTGGGTTACAAATTTCAACCAATCAGGAGAGAGAACCCCACACAACGATCATTTATTAGCTTGTGTTCCAGCTCCAATTTTGTCTGCTCGTTTACTTGTTTAATCACTTCCAATTTCACTTGTTAATCCTGTGTCCTATACGGGTTCTCTCTCCTGATTGGATGAAATTGGTATCCCAACCTGTATCTTCTGTTTACTAAAGAGCTGGAGAGGTGAGGAGACCCCTGTTACTGAACAAACAATCTGTAGCAATGAATGCTATGAGAATAGAGCTATTTAACACTTATTTTAACAAAAGTATCACTTACACTCAGAGGTCATCACCATTCCGGTTTATGATGGACAATTTTGTCAAACCTTATTTTTGCCATGGACAGACAAAATGACGGGTCAATAATATTACCAGAAACACATAGATCTAGCCCTAAATTTACACTAGTGGACTCCTAATGTGCCATAGTGTCTATGACAATGTCATACACATTTTAAAATGACATTCTGCATTAATTAAATCGTGTCCTAGCTATTCTGAAGAAAATGTGGACAGACAGTGCTTTCGTTGCACATTGGATGAACAAAATATTAATCAAAATAAAAGATTTGCCACGGACATGGACAAGTCTTTCCAGACATTTTGTCTGTGTACGGACACGTTGATGACCCCTGCTTACACCACCGTCTAACAGTGAGGGCTTTACTGTGTACTGCATCTACATCTAGACGTTAGAGGGAAACCAGAGCATTACCTCTGGTTGTCTTTCCATGCACACACAGCAGGCAGAGTGTCAGTCTCACTCCTGGATCTCTGTCAGAGCCACACAGCATGCAGCCCGCTCATCCTTACTGTGCGTTGGGCCGTCGTGGCACAGAGTCACCGACTGGCTGACCCCGCTGCCGCTCGACACGCTGCGGCTCCGGCTGGTCAGCTTCTTCAGCTCGCTGGCGAACGAGATGCCTTTCCTCTTGTCCTCGCGCGCCACCTGGAAGGTTACACGTCACTTTGTGTTAGGGGCTGGACGATGACTTCAAATCAATATCACCATTATTTCAAACCTTTGCCTCAATTACAATTACTGAACGATTATTATTATATATTTTGGGTTTATTTTTGCTTTTTACCCTTTCAACACGGGCCATTTGTGTTCGTATAGATGCTCGACAAAGCCGCATGCACCACGGTGGGTGGATTCAAACTCACGACCTCCACGGTGGTTGGCAGATACTTTACCACAGTGCCCCCCTGAGCGCCTATTATTTTGTAAATAACTTATGAAAATCTACAAGCTCACGCCGATCGGCTATTTTCACACGCCACCATTGTACAATTAAGTATAATACCAGGCTTAAAGGGATAGTTCACCCCCAAAATGACAATCGATTAGTCACCCCCTGGAGACATGAATTCATGGATATTTTTTTTGTTTTTGTTACATTCCTCAGCCAATAATTTGATGACCAGCGGACCGGTCAGGATGGGGTGACACATCGATAGAAAAAAAGTATTTTTTTGGGTGAACAGATTGTGATCAGATTAATCAATTTAGTTGATTATTTAAAAAAACATATAGAATGTTTTTGTGTAGATTTGTTGATAGATTCATTTTAAGTCTGTTAAGAGGTTCTAAATGTCATTTTTTTATACATTTTCGGTTAATCGCCCAGCCCTACTTTATGTGTGACTGACATGTACAGACTCAAACACTCTGTATGCATGTGTGACTGATTAAAAAAAAAGAAACTTTATTCAATCAAACCTAGCAACAAACAAGGGGGGGGGGGGGAACAGGTGTGATAAGGACAGACATACAACAAAGATGAAGCAACAACAGCCATATTAAAACATCTTACAGCAGCAGTTCCCAACCTTCTGACCCTCTGGATCAGGATCCACTTGAAAATCTCAAAAGCGTTCATGGCCCACCCATCTCACCACTTAAAGTGGTCAGATGGGTGGGCCGTGCCCATTTTCAGGGCAGGATTATTTTAATGATCAATCAATCGGTTGTGTTCTGGCTTGGGTCAATGGAACTAACGTGGCATACTTCCTAATTATCGCAGTATTTTTATATTAATGTTATATTATTGTTAAAATCTGGTACCTGTGGGCACCGGCACACAGGTTGGAAATTGCTGTCTTACAGACATGGGTTAAAAAGCAGCAACACAAAAAACGACAACACAACAAACTAGGAAAAGCAGGTGTGTTGAGGACAGACATAACAAAGACGAGCAACAGCAGCCATATTAAAAGATCTTACAGACACGGGTTAAAAGCAGCAAAATAAAAAGAGAATACAAGCTATAAAAAGAGGTGAAAAATATTATGCACAGCATATAATACAATATTATATCAAGCAAGTGTACATGCCCAAGCCTTTGATATGGAAATGAAAACAGTCTAGATTTAACCCATTAAGACCTGGAACGCACCTGTGTCACTTTAGATTTCTTTGGCTATTCAAAAATAGCAGATCTGCTATTTTTGAAAAATCCCGATTTTTGAAAAATCGCCTAATGGGTTAATGTCCTTTGATTCACATTCCATTTGCATAATAACAGCAATGTAAATGTTCACTGGGAAATGTTTGACACACATTATAATAAAAGGTATAGACAGAAAAAAGCACGGGCAAACAATTACTGGGTACATGCAGATGGAACTTGACACTTGACCTTCAAAAGGCCAGTCTTAGCTCATTGGTTCTCAAACGTATTTTATTTCAAGGACCCCCATAACTCTCAGAGTGTACAAATGGAACCAAACGGACCCATAATGGATCCGTTACAGACCTGTCAGTGTCCATTTAGAACCCGCTCAAGGAACCCTGATGGTCCCTGGACCCCACTTTGAGTACCACTGTCTTAGTTGCTGCACAGCAACAATGTCATCATGGTTACAGGTGTACCTGCTCCTTCTTTTTTTTTTTATACGTTCTGTTTATTGAATTTTTTTTTTTTACATACTCACGGGTCATATAGGCATGTACTGAAGCAAATATACAAGGTATCTCAAAACAGTCAAGACAATGAGTGTGTAACAGGATAAATAAAATATAAATTGAACAAGGTATAAACAACAGCAAAAAAAAACAAAAAAAAAAACAAACAACAACACACACAAAGAAAACGACAACAAAAAACAAATACACAACGTAAAATCTCCAGTCAAATTAATTTACAAAAGAGTCCGCGGTCGGTCTACCTGCTCCTTGAACTTGAGGATGAACTTCCCCGCCCCTCTCCAACGGCTCTGGGCTTGATAGACACATTCGTGGTCCAATAGGACTCGCTGAAGGGGCTTAGCAGCAGAGGACTTCTTAGAGCCCGCCTCCTTGGTGACTTCCTCCATTAGCACATAGTCGCTGGGGTTGGGGTTGCACAGGATGCTGTAGGAATACTTTGCCTTCGATAGAGTCTGACCGGAAGACAGAGACAGAGAGAGAGGAACATGTTAACTGTAAACAAAAATAATCGATACATTTCATAAAATAATCAATTAGTAATCATTCCCTATTCTGGGCATTTCCTTACGGACGAAAAACCTCCAAAAATATCAAAACATTTCAAAACAGTGAAAATAGCAGCTCTGCAAGCTCACAATATTTTCTCTATTTTTGCACGACAGTTGTGCAACAAAGTATAAAATAACACTGGTTAATCGATTCATTGATATAATAGAAAAATCGACCGTTGTGTCACCTGTTGTATGATGTCCTGAGCGGTGCTGTAGCGCGGGGCCTTGATGACGGTGTGAGGCTGCTCCGGTGACACGTCGTGGACCTGGACGAAGAACATGTCCTCCTCCCCTCCGCTTCCTCCCCCTCCCTCTCTGCCTCCCACCATCACCTCCTCGTCCCCCTCCGTCACAGAGCTCCTCTCGCTCACGTTCTACCGCAACAACAACAAAAACATTCAAAGGTTAGCGAGTTACAATGGGAAACTGACGCTTCACACTGGCGTTTCATACAGACGCAGTAAAATCCTGTGTTCATTTAACTCAAATGGACCCTTGCGGGTTCATTTGGTTCCACGTGTACACTCTCAAAGAGTTACAAATGGATAAATGAACACTGAGGATTTTACTGTGCACATGTAGGCTACTTGTTGTTACTTATTGGATTTATGAGTTTCATTAAATGGCCACCAGGGGGAGCCGTCATCTGCATCATGGGACATACGGTACTTGGAAAAGAAACAGAGGGGAATTAAAACACTGCACTGTTGTTCCTTGTAGCTTTATGCCAAACAAGTCCTTTGTTTAATTAACAGAAGTATTTACAATATCCAGGTTGGATCAATTCCATGCATGCATTTTCAGAGCATATTCTAATGATCAATCAATTGATTGTGTTCCAGCTTGGATCAATGGAACTAACATAACATACTTTAAGTTATTATTTATCTGTGTTGCAATTACAATACAAATGTCACGGTTTTAAAGGAAAAATACTGGGACATTCTTTTTATTTATTTATTTAACATAAATGTTTAATGTATTATGAACCCTTTAAGACCTGAGGCGATTCTTTAAAAAAATCTAAATCCTAACAGTTTTTGGGAAAAAAAACAACAAAAAACAACAAGATTTTTCAAAAATAGCAGATCTACAAGCTCATAGCGCGGCACCGAGTGCTGCGCTATGAGCTTGTAGAGCTGCTATTTTTGAATAGCCAAAGAAAGCTAAAGTGACACAGATGCGTTGTCAGTAATTTCTTTGTATATTTAAGTTATTTGTCATATCTGCCCTGTGCAATTTGTGATTATGAAGCAAAAAAAACTGAAATTAAAATTGTATTATGTTCCAATGGTCAATGCCAAAAACACAAATAAATTGTGAATCGCAAATTATTTGTGTCACAATTAATCGTCAACTTAAATTTGTAATCGTGACAGCTAGTGATGAGTGGGTCGACCCGTAACCCGCGGGTGGGTCGAGTCAGAATTATGAGGCAATTATGCGGGCTGTGGGTGAGCGGGTCAGCCGCTCTCACACGCAAAAAAAATAAAAATAATCACATGCTCTTGTTTTGTCTGTATTCCTAATAAGAATAAGAATAATAACAATAAAACAGTTTGAATATATTTGGGGATTATTTTCTAACCATGATTTTACAGAATAAAAAAAAAATCGCGGGTCGCAGGGCGGGTTGAGCCATAGATTTATATATGGGTTCGCGGGGCGGGTTGAGGCGGGTTGGGTTGCGTCGCGGGGCGGGGCGGGTCATGAAAAAACCCGACCCGGTCATCACTAGTGACAGCCCTAGTTGTAACATCAGTGGTGGACAGTTACAAAGTACATTTACTTGAGTTTAATAACTTAATTTGGGGGACAATTGAAAATCCCGTGTTCATTTAACTCAAATGGACCCTTGCGGGGTTCATTTGGTTCCACGTGTACACTCTCAAAGAGTTACAAATGGATAAATGAACACTGAGGATTTCACTGTGCACATGTAGGCTACTTGTTGTTATTTATTGGATTTACGAGTTTCATTAAATGGCCACCAGGGGGAGCCGTCATCTGCATCATGGGACATACGGTACTTGGAAAAGAAACAGAGGTGAATTAAAACACTGCACTGTTGTTCCTTGTAGCTTTATGCCAAACAAGTCCTTTGTTTAATTAACAGAAGTATTTACAATATCCAGGTTGGATCAATTCCATGCATGCATTTTCAGAGCATATTCTAATGATCAATCAATTGATTGTGTTCCAGCTTGGATCAATGGAACTAACATAACATACTTTAAGTTATTATTTATCTGTGTTGCAATTACAATACAAATGTCACGGTTTTAAAGGAAAAATACTGGGACATTCTTTGTATTTATTTATTTAACATAAATGTTTAATGTATTATGAACCCTTTAAGACCTGAGGCGATTCTTTAAAAAAATCTAAATCCTAACAGTTTTTGGGAAAAAACAAAACAAAAAACAACAAGATTTTTCAAAAATAGCAGATCTACAAGCTCATAGCGCGGCACCGAGTGCTGCGCTATGAGCTTGTAGAGCAGCTATTTTTGAATAGCCAAAGAAAGCTAAAGTGACACAGATGCGTTCCAGGTCTTAATGGGTTAAAATAGTAGTGTTTTGCCAATTATATGGGGGCCCACTTGTGATTTCCTCACGGCCCACCACCATTGGGCCCCGGCCCACAGGTTGAGAACCACTGGCGTAAACAACAGGGAGTGAACAATGCATGTAGAAGTACCTCCTCTCTCGTTTTGAGACAGATCCTCCCCACGTAGCCCTCCTCACAGTGCCAGCTGTTCACCAGCCTGATCACCTCCTCCTCCGGCGCCAGGGGGCGCTGCTGAGCACAGCGCTTCACCTCGCTCCGCTCTTTGGCCAGAGGAAGCTTCTCCTCGCACAGGAAGTACTCTGACGCACTTCCTGCTGGAGCCACAACCTGGTGAACAGAGAGAGGGGAGATTGTGAGATTATGGTAGGCCTACATTCATACGAGTGAATGTGTGTGTGTGTGTGTGTGTGTGTGCGTGTGTGTGTGTGTGTGTGTGTGTGTGTGTGTGTGTGTGTGTAGATCTTATGGATTGCTTTAAGATAGTCTAGGTCAGGGGTCTTCAACGTTTTCAGGCCAAGGACCCCCTAGCCGAGAGAGAGATGAAGCAGGGACCCCCTCTATATTGTATAAAATTGTATTTCAGATTATACTTTTTTTGTTTACTTGGTCTGCTCTTTTTTCCCTCTACACCTATACCTTTTTGCCAAAAATAGCCGATCTACAAGCTCACAACGCCTCACAGGCGTTGTGAGCTTGTAGATCGGCTATTTTTGGCAAAAGTTCTCCCCAGAAAAGGGATGCTAGGGTTCAAGTGGTTAATGTAAAAAGAAAAATCATATCACACAAAGATTTGGCGGACCCCTTGTAGTAACTCTGAGGACCCCCTAAGGGTCCCGGACCCCCTGTTGAAGACCCCTGGTCTAGGTATATCCATCACTAACCATGTCCAGGAGCTGTTTGGCAGTGGTCTGCTCATTGACACAGAACACAGTGAATGGCTCAGGGCCCGGAGCTCCGTGAACTGTCACCCTGTGCTGCTGTAATGCCCTCTTCTCCTCTGACATGAACAGCTAGACAGAGAGAGAGAGAGAGAGTTTTATGAGGGACAGATAAAATAAATAAGGGTTACGGTTAGGGTGATGGAATTTCACAAAGTGAACTGCATTTCAGCCAGTGACGTTGCGGGTACAAGGTTTTAGAATACTGCCCCACTAAGACATTGTCTCAAATGTCACAGTTGGAATGGTGAGAGTGTGAAGTTAATGCTACACATACTTTTATTACATTCTGCTCCGTCAGTGGGAGTGCAGACGTGAATATTAACACATTGGCTGCCATGGACGCAGATCTGCGTTCTTTTGCGTCCTAACGGTGCGTTTTAACAGCGGGCGATACTGGGCGACATCGTCCAAAAAGATAAAGAAAATCCATCTTTCATCGCCCCCCCGCCCACTTCGCCCGATCGCCGGCTCTCATAGACTTTCATTATATTTTGGGCGATGTTGCCCAGCATCGCCCGAGAGTTGCCCGCTGTTAAAACGCACCGTTAGAGCGCACGCTGCCAAGAACGCAGATCTGCGTTCTTTCAAAAAAAAAAAATCAAAATAAAAGTTTTTTTTTTTTTTTTTTTTTTTTGACCCAAAGACCAAGGAGATATGATTTTTCGAAGATTTAGACTCCCATCCACTTCCTTGTTAACTTAAAAATTCTGTATCTCGGCTCTGAGTACTTTTATTTTTTCATTGAAAAAGTCTGGCAGTCTACTGTAGAAAATAAATAAATAATTCTGGCAGCCAATGTGTTAAGGGAAAGCCAGTGTGATATCTAAAAGACTCGTGGCTCTAAAAAGGCAGTGGTGGAAACAGTCATCAGATCTTTTACTTAAGAAAATACTACAATGTACAAGTACTGCCGTAGTTCCGTACTTTATAGCGGTGAAAATGGGTAGCACATTGACCATGAGCCCAGTCTATGTAATCCCAGATGTTTTCTTACCATAGAGGAGGAGAGCACACCCCCTGCAGGGCCCTCCTCTGTTCTACGACTGTAGATAAATAAGCTGGACACTTCTAGTGGCTCGTTGTGCTGTGTCCTTAACTGGACATGTCTATAACCTGAATCACACGCACGCATACACACGCACACCCACGCACACACACACACACACATAGTTGGTAAAACACAGGCTCTAGAGGCTTAACCAGAGGCCCAAATTGTCACACTGACATTCAAGCTAATTAAAGCATACAGTACCATTATCATTTTATAGTTAACCCGTTAATAGTCTACTCTAGAACATTGGTTCTCCAAGTGTGGTCCACGGACCCTCAAGGGTCCTTTGGGGGGTACCAGGGGGTCCCCGGCTAAATTAGTTAAAATGGCATCAAAATCTGTTTAAACACTTTAAGCCTATTTTATATTTGCTATTCGAAAATAGCAGATCTACAAGCTCACAACAGCTTGTAGATGTGCCATTTTCGAAACATTTGGAAAAATCTTGAATAAAATTTTTCAATCATGAACATCTTAACCCATTAAGACCTGGAACGCATCTGTGTCACTTTAGATTTCTTTGGCAATTCAAAAATAGCAGATATACAAGCTCATAGCGCGGCACCGAGTGCCGCGCTATGAGCTTGTAGATCTGCTATTTTGAAAAAAAGTGATTTTTTTTTTTTCCCCAGATTTCTTTCAAAAAACTGTTAGGATTTAGAAAAAAAAATTAAAAATCGCCTCAGGTCACAAAACAAATGTTCTCTGGCACATAATAGTTTCAGATGGGGGTCCGCGGCCAAATACATCCAATTTGGAGGTCATTGACTTGAAAAGGTTTGAGAACAACTGGTCTAGCCTTGCGGAGACTCGTCTACACGACTAGTCCCGGCTACACGGAAACAACGTCTAACGACAGAGAAACCTACCTGGCTTGAGGGCTTTCAGAGGCAGAGTTCTTTGCGCTGTCGTCTGAGAGCTGTTGTTCTCCACCACGGCAATGCGCAGGAAGCACATCTCTTCAAAGTGCACGGTGAACTGGAAGTGCTCGTGCCACATGGGGTTCAGGGTGTTCCTGTGGATGGGTTTGGCGCGGAAGTGGAAGCTGTCGACGGGCATGCCCAGCACGTCTATCTCCAAGCAGGGGCTGCCCGCACTGTTGCCCGGACACACGTTCTGACCAGACACGATCTGGGAGAGGAGACGAGAGGAGAGATCTAGGTCGTCACGATTATTACAGAATCGTCTAATCGCAATCATTTGAGATTTTGCATCGTCAATCGTTTCCATGTTGAACATTTTTCATTTCCATACATTTTCAAACCTTTTCCAAAAATAGCAGAAATAGCAGATCTACAAGCTTACAAAATGTCACGCCACAATATATATATATTTTTAAGTATAAAATGACTTAATGTGTCAGTAATTTCTTTGTATATTTAAGTTATTTGTCATATCTGCCCTATGCAATTTGTGATTATGAAGCAAAAAAATGTATTATGTTCCAATGGTCAATGCTAAAAACACAATTAAATTGTGAACCGCAATTATTTGTGTCACAATTAATCGTCAACTTAAATTTGTAATCGTGACAGCCCTAGTTGTAACATCAGCGGTGGACAGTTACAAAGTACATTTACTTGAGTTTAATAACTTAATTTGGGGGACATTGACATGAAAATGTTTGAGAAACACTGTTTTTTTAACAGGAAGCAAGACCAAATAAGCAACTACACTTTAGAAACAAGCCCAAAAAACTGCACCCACTAATATTTACAAGCGAATTTACAGGAAAACAAGCCCAAAGTCACTTATAATAAGCAGACTTGTACACGGCTCAAGAGGCTGTTTGAGGTTACCGTGACCTCTCTCTCAAACACACACGCACGCACACAAAGCGCGCACACACTCACAGTTTACACACGCACGCACACAAAGCGCGCACACACTCACAGTTTATAAGCTTTAGAGTGCACTTTTGTTGATCCAAAACAGTTTTTCTAATGAGTTTTGTGCTGCACCTCTGTACATAATAACTGACAGCGAAATAAATACTTCAATGAACACAAACCGAATTTCAACTTCAACCACACAGACTCCCACACATTGAGCACAACAAATGGACCCGTAAAGGTCCATTTGGTTCCATTTGTACACTCTCAGAGTTACAGACCTGGAAGGGTCCATCTGGAACCCCCTATAGGACTGGTTAAAGGGAACCGTTAAGGAATCAGACCGTTAAGAGGGAATCATTAATCCATTCAATCCGGGAACGCATCTGTGTCATTTCAGATTTCTTTGGCTAATAGCAGATCTACATATATATAATATATAATATATATTTAACATTTGTAACTCGAATCTTTGCTTTTGGGGGGTCCCTGGAACAAAATATTTTGCGATGGGGGTCCGCCGTCAAATACATATCATTTTGTGGGTCCTTGACATGACAGTTTGAGAACCACTGATACAGCAACATAAGTTTTTTTCAAAATTAAAAATGTTCACGATTTTAAAAAAAAAATCACACCCTGTGTGAAGGTAGCGGCGCCTTTGATACATTTTGTCATCGATATGTGTTTATAATGTGTTTATAGCCATGTGTCACGTGAAGCTTGACCAATCACTTTGTTGACGGGTCTGACCAATCAGAACGTTGACGGTGAACACGGACAAAGTCAGGTATAGAGCAGGATCCGCTCTATACCTAAAGGTATAGAACGGCTAGCGCCGCTATAAATAGCAGATCTACAAGCTCATAGGGCGGCAATCGTTAAAATCCTAAAGTACCCCAACCCGAATAATCACACAGCGATGGTGTAGGAAGCCATGCAAGGCTACAACCTGCAGTTAGGGGTTCAGTGTAATGCTCAAGGTCACTTTGACATGGTGCCAGGAGGAGGCACCAGGGATCGAACCTGGAACCTTTCAATTGGCAAGACAACCGCTCTTATCTCCTGAGCCACTTGGTACAGCTTAACCACATGAACCCTAGCTGTGAGCTTGTGGATTGGCCATGTTCGGGCAAAGAGATTTGGTGTAGAGCAGTGGTTCTCAAAGTGGGGTCCAGGGACCCTCACGGCCCCTTACGGGTCTGTAAGTCTGGGACTGTACAAACCGTTTCACTCTCAGAGTTAAGGGGGTCCTTGAAATTAAAAACTTTGATAACCACTGGTGGAGATGAAAAAAAGGGAAGGTTTTAGTACAGACCCCTTGGGGACTCCGGTCAACGATATGGGTTTTAAATGATTAAGGGCTTTTAGCCCCACAGGTTGTTTTTTTTGCAGCAATAGCAAACGCCAACTTTGTCTGCAACAGGAGAACAGACAACATGGGAGAGAACTTGGCTGTGAAAAGTATTGCTGAAAAAATGTCAATGGTCATCATTCTTTGTCATAAATTCTTGCCAAAACATATCTACATATTTCAACATTTTATGTTTTTCTCGTAAATCATCGGCCTACTTTTTCGTACAAGAGGGTCGTGCAAAAGTAGTGTAAAAACGATCTACAAATTCACAACGTTTGATACATTTGTTGTTTTAAAGAGCACATTTTATTTTTGAGCACATCTAGATTTCGGGGCGCTATGCGGCCACGTTTCTCTTTTGGGGGGGGGGTTCTTTTGTCTGATGTGGTGACGACACGGTTTGTTTGGGTCTGATGTCATGCTGTCAGTGTCAGCATGACACACGCCATATTTGGGTGTAGCTGCAGTGGGAACTCTATGGTTATGTCTGAGTCATGGTGACGGAACAGTGGTCGACCCAACCATTAGCCAATTTTAATATAGGATAAGATATTCAATAAATGAAAAGTGTTAAGATCTTGTGACTAAAAAATAACTGCAATGGAACCATGAGAATACTTTCGTTCTTCCATTTTCCAAGGTTTCCACCCGACAGCAGTGATGATATAATTGACCAAAGTCTTATCATACTAACATGAGGCTGCAGATCACATGACAGTGCCAGGGGCCCATGGCTGCCCTTGTCAATGTCATTCTGGACCCAAAATATTCAAACTTGGCACTGCAAGATCTTTTGGAAATAGTCAGGATTCTATAATGAATTCCTCATAGTGAGAGTGTGCAGAATAAAATAAAAACTGTGGCTTTACATGCATAATAGACAGGCTCAAGATCGTATCCTATTTCATCTGTTAAAGCTGCAATCCGGAACTTATTTTAATGAATACAATTTTATTTTAAACCAATCTGTATGGTAGAGTATATAATACAGTATACAGTAACTAGTACATCTGCAATGGTTGGAGGTGGTCTCCCTACTGTTCCATTGAGAATTTTAGACTCTGGTGTCAGTAGGACAACTATTGGTTTGACAACTACTGTACCTAAAACTCATAGCGCAATATCTCCCCTGACCAAGCAGGGATGCCTTATTGCAGTGGTTCTCAAAGTGGGGTCCAGGGACCATCAGGGGTCCTTGTGAGGGTTCCAAATGGACCCTCACAGGTCTCAAACACACCCATTCACCTTTTGAATTTCAAGGATGCCCATAACTCTGTGAGTATACAGATGGAACCAAGTGGACCCGAAAGGGTCCAGTTTGAGAACTACTGCCTTATTGGCAGATCAGTACACTTTGGTTTCTCCATGCGGGAGACTGGGATTCGAATCCCGTGTAGACCATGGAAGTTATGGATTGCAGCTTTAAGACATTAACATTTTACATCAGGATGACAAGTGTGGACCATATCCACAGATCTAACAGTCCCACTCTGAATGTCTGTGAAAAGGGTTTACAGCTGAGCGCTTTTATGAGGTCCTGTCCTCAATCACTGCTACACTATGTGCTATTCACTGGGTGGCCTTCATGACTGTCAAACAGTGTAAGCACATACAGTACCTAATATAATGAAACATCCAAACAATACCTAAACCTAATAGGAGCACTGAATGTGTGTGTGCGCATGCGTGCATGTGCGTGCGTGTGTGCGTGCGCTTCAGAGGGAATAAGTGTGTGAAGTGTGTAAAGCTTATGCAAACATGCAGTAAGTGCTTGTGTATAATGCACTTACTTGCTAGCTTGCTTGTGCAAAATATATACATATTGGACCATATTTTTGAGTGTCAGCTACTGCTAGAAGATGATTACTCACACGAGTGAGTGAACGCTGTGTAAACACATTCATTAATGCAGGATGAAGTCATTTCTCGGATATTTTGGGATACGTTTCAATTAGCAGATCTGGACTGAGAGCACTCTGGACCGAAAGCCCACTGCAACGTGTCCTCACCGTGAGCGAGTAGACAGCAGGACTCATGTTCTCCACGTCCCTGTCCAGGGGACACAGCTGCTGGTACAGGGGGCAGCCTCTGTCCCACAGCACGGCAGGCTTCAGGACATAGCCACAGCCACCGTTGGCCTCAAACAACGCTGCATTCAACTGCATCGGCAGGTCTGCAGACGAGAGAAATGGAGGAATCAAGATTTTCATTGTTTCATCTTATATACAAGTATACAAAAGTAAAACTCTTTGGTTTTGGTTCCACACAATTGTAGCATCAATAACAACAGTATCATAGAGACAATAAATAATAGCAACAGCAGCAAGAAAAATTGCAAAGTAACTGTACATTTGTCATACTGTAGCACACTCTGGGGTGCTTGAAGGTGCTGTGTGCATTGTTCCTACTTCTAAATAGTATCTATATGTGTATATGCACACTGTGCAGTATGTAAGTATAAGTATCTATTTACATAATGTATGTGCATGTGCATTTACATGTACAGTACATGCATACTGTATGTGCATTATGTTTGTGTGCAGTCTTGAAAAGAAATAAAGAAAGAAATCACTCAGAAGTCGCCCACCAAACATAACAGATCTACAAGTTCAAAACACGTTGCGATGCAACACAATGTGAGCTTGTACATGTGCTATTTTCAGTGAGAGACACAATGCACACAACCAAGAATAAATGAGGGGTAAGAGTTAAATGTTATCTGTTAGCTCATGGAGACGACACAACACTGAATTCTCCTTAAAAACACTCATTGTTTTACTAAACTTTATCTCAAATTCCTGGGTTTTGTGTTTGGAAGACCGGGCGGGTGCGTTGGCTCTGGGTAGTGGAAAAACATATCACTTTGCATTCAGGCACTGGAATATAAATCTGTGTATAAAATACTCAAAAGATTTAAAAAGGAGAAAAAAAAGAAAAAAAGAAGACACCCCGCACAGCGGTGCAAGCAGGAGGTCATGTAAGGGTGGCTCAGGAAACATAGCCTGTCTTTTTAATGATATTTATGGAGGGTTAGGGGATCAGTAGGAGATGAAGCCGTAGCTCACCGTGTCCAAAGCTAAAATGGAACCGTCATGGTACTTCCATGACTGTTAGAACATCAACAGCCCGGGTGGGGTTTCCTTTAACCACTTAAGCCCTATTCTGAATTTTTCAAAAAATAGCCGATCTACAGGCTCACAAGTTGCTATTTTTGAAAAAATAAATGACAAAAAATTATCGCCTATAATTACATACTGTAGGGCCAGCAGGTTGGAAGAGGTTAAAAATAGTTATAAATAGTGTATAAATTAATAGAAATGTAACGATATAGTAACTGCATCGAAAAATCGTTTTGAATTTTCAACGATCTACTATATCGATATGCAAACAGCTAAATATCGTATCGTTTGACTTTGTATCGTATCGAATCGTTTTGCAATGCAAATAATCAATTATATCAATACTAAGTACTTTTAAGAAGAAAAAAAGAGAAAGAGGGGTTTATATCCAGTATCCAGGTATTTATTTTTCACACAGAATTTTTGGGTAAATAAATAGTTAGTATATGGATTTTAAATCATTGAATCAAATCGTATCGTTCTAAATTAACCTGTCCTGTATCGTTCATGTATCGTATCGACTAAATCACTGAATCGAAGCGTATCGTATCGTTCTAAATTAACCTGTATCGTTCATGTATCGTATCGACAACCAAGTATCCTGATACGTATCGAATCGTTGTTAAAACGTATCGTTACACCCCTATAAATTAACCCATTTAGACCCGAGGCCGATTTTAAAAACGCATTCTAAATCCTAACCTAAGTTTACAGAAAATCTCACATTTTGTATTCAAAAGTTTAACGAAAATTCCTGTTACTATATACATAGCAACATCTAAAATGACAAAGATGCTTTCCCGGTGTTAAAAGGTATAACAACGTATAGGCTTTCCCGGTCTTATTAGGCTAAAGGACCACAGGAGTGGAGGACACCCTGTTGTTTTAGGATGAGTGTGTATTTTAGCGTATAATGAATCCCACGAAGGGATGACACATCACCTTTAAACCATTAAAGCCTCCCAGAGCTGCATTCATCTTTAGTTGAAAACCAAGACAACGGTTTCACTCCAATACAAGATATTTAACATTTGAAAAAAGAAAGATTCATAGACCTGCAAAGTGATCATTGGCGCGAAAGCAAAGCACATTATTGGCAACTAATTCTCTCATGAGTCATCATAAGCCCTTCGCTTAGAAAACAAATAGTATGCATTTGAGGGTAGATTCATCTATGTTCGTGTAGCAATACTGTTGATTTCTGAATTGATATGATATGACGGCTTGGAAAGAAACTGAAAGCTTCAGAGGCAGGGCTGCACCAGTACCACAGGCCAGAACAGAGCCTCTGTGTTGCCAGATGAGGTGTTACAGAGTGAGGGTAGACAGGACCACAGCGATGTACTGCAGGGACACCGCCAGCAGTGATTCCTCAGTCTGAAAGCTTTCGTGCCAAAGTACACTGTGGTGAAATTACAAAAGAAAAACAAGCTCGAAAATGCTCGTTATGACCATAGAAGACTGGACCGGCACCTTGGTGAGAAGAGGGTGAAAGAAACGGAAAGGAGAAGGAAAAGTGTTGATGGTTTTGTGTGTGTACGGGGATGCGGTCAGTGTTGCCAGATTCTGTGAGAGAAACAAGCAACCAGGTCTTGGAAAACCAGCCCAAAAGAAGCGACTACGGGCCACATGAGCACTTTAACATATACATAAGCTATTTGAAAATAGCAGATCTACAAGCTCACAACGCGTCGCATCGTGACGCGTTGTGAGCTTGTAGATCGGCTATCTTCAAATAAAATCTTGCGGGGAAATTATAATAAGCAGATCTGGCAACCGTGGATGCGGTGGATGGGGGTGTTCCTCACCATCGGTCTGGTAGTTGAGGGCCACCAGTTGAACCCCGTGCAGCCAGAAGGGCAGGGGGTTGGGGTTGGCCGAGTCGATCCTGGTGGCGGCCGGGTAGGTCCTGAGCAGCTGGCACACCGTGTGCTGGATCAGCTTCTGGGAGAAGCGCCGGCACAGGCGCTTGGCGGCGTTCTCGTTGACGGAGGAGATGTGGTAGCATTTGGGCGTGCGGATGATGGCGCTGAGGGAGGCGGGGGTGTTGAGGATCGGCGACGTCTGCTGCTCCTCCCAGCTCAGCCGAAGACACTCGGCACCAGCTAGAGGAAGGGAGGATGGAGAGTTTGGATTTATGTGTATTCACTCGTATCATTTAAAAATATTACATAATGTAAATCGATGAATCGATACGATATCTTCATCACACATCCAAATCACTCATTTTCATTTTAGATTAAGTCATTAATTGTACAGCCGAGACACTTTGTCTTCGATTTAGCATAGAAATATACAGTATCTAGCATAGCAAAGCATCCAATATACAATAGTATAAGCATACAGTAAAATTATATTGTATGCTTATACTATTGTATCTAATGATGCTTTGCTACATACCGTATTACAGAGTTTAAAAACCTGGGGTCATCTATCCAAAGTAATGGGGAAGAGAGGTGAAGAAGAGAGTGCGGGCAGGGTGGAATGGATGGAGGAAAGTGTCAGGAGTGATTTGTGACAGAAGGGTACCAGTAAGAGTGAGAGCGAAGATCTATAAGACGGTAGTGAGACCAGCCATGCAGTACGGCTTGGAAACTGTGGCACTGACAAAAAGACAGGAGGCGGAGCAGGAGGTGGCAGAATTAAGGATGCTACGATTCTCATTAGGAGTGACAAGGCAGGACATGATCAGAAACTACTACATTAGAGGATCAGCCCAGGTTAGAATGTTTGGGGATAAAGCAAAGGAGGCTAGGGTTGAGATGGTTTGCATACGTGGAAAAGGAGGGATGAGGGGTACATTGGGAGAAGGATGCTGAAGATGGAACTGCCAAGTAGAAGCGATGGCTTTTTCGTGATTGGGAAAACCTGCCTATGCAATGCACGCAGGGAGTGCTGACTGACCCACCCATCCGAGTGTCAACAAACACTGATTCAGAGTTATCTTCTGATTCAAGCTTCAAAGCGTCAAAGCAGAATTGTGTTTCCAGCTGTGATTGCTACACATCATCCCTGATGGTTAGCTGACAATATACAGTCAGCTTGTATACAGTCAGCTAAGAGCTAACCATATCTTTGCACTAGGGAAAATACAGGTTGATGCTCATATACCATATTTTTAAAGGGGTTGTGGACCAGTCAATCTTTCACTTCACAGATGGGAAAGATTTCTCTTTGGAGATCATATTTCCAGAATAATTAATATGGTGGCCTAAAGCGATTGTAAAGGTTATTGTATTGTCTGTCTCTGACGAAAATAATGATCTGCACTAATACAGTAGCTTGAAGCTTGAAGAAAGATCAGGATGTCGATGGCAACAAATCTTTAGCAAAAAAACACACTACTGATTCACGTTTTCAATTATGATATTTCCTTGGCTCAACCTTTACCCTTCGACATAGAACCCTGTCTTAATGCATTACTATTAAATGACTGTATCAATAGCATCCGACCACAGTTTGCGTACAGCGATGCCCTGTGACCAGTGAGAGATTACTATTTGAAGAATGGAAAAGTGAACTCTGTTTTTCCCATGGAGGGGCATGGAGGTCAGCTTCTAAGTGGGTGTCCTGTCTTAGCCCTCTCCCACTGCCTTTTCCACTGAAAAAGCAACTGCACATGTATTTGTCCTTACAGTAACAGTAACAGTATGTACTGTATACTACTGTGTGTGTGTGTGTGTGTGTGTGTGTGTGTGTGTGTGTGTGTGTGTGTGTGTGTGTGTGTGTGTGTGTGTGTGTGTGTGTGTGTGTGTGTGTGTGTGTGTGTGTGTGTGTGTGGGTGGGTGTGTGTGCGTGCGTGCGTGTACATGCCCATTTTATGTTTTATTGTTGTACAGTACTTTGATCAACTCTGGTTTTAAATGTGCTTTAAAATTGACTTGACGTTTCCACTTTCCACTGAAAAAACAAAATCAATGTATTTTTCCATATACAATTTATATATAGGTGTGTGTGTAAGTCTGTGTGTACATGCACACTCACTCACTAGGCACGTAAAGTGGCAGATTTGCAGCATTCTATCGTCATCCAGATATTTTACACACGTTTGCATCTTTTACCGTTTCGCCCCCTTCCCAACCACCCACCCACTCTCAAACACACAAACACTTCCTCATAAACACACATCACTCTGTGGCCTTACGTACATTTCCCAGGGGTGCGGCTCTGAGTCATGACCTCCCCTGGTGTGTTGCCACGGGCTGGAGCTGTGCCAAATATGGACTTCCTGCTCTTCCCTCGGTCCTTCCCCCTGCCGGAGCCCGCCGGAGACAGTGTGGAAAGGCCTGCGTTCCCACACACACACACGCACACACAAATATACACACACACACACACACACACACACACACACACACACACACACACACACACACACACACACACACACACACACACACACACACACACACACACACACACACACACACACACACACATATAAAAACGTCTTTTGATGAAAGAGACGGCAAGACACAGAGACGGCAGGAAGAAAGTAGAATAGAGAGCAAGTCAATGTAGATTTATAGAAGACCCAAGTACAGTGAGGCGCACAATGACGACATGACAGGGAGGTTTTATGGTCACGTCACCCCCCATCAATGCTTCAATGGCTGCTTGGTTTACAAGGAAATAAGCTTCAGCACAGCTTTGAACCTGATTTTCATTTCACCATCAATGTACTGTATATCTGCAGGCAGTGCCGGCGTGCCCTATAGGCGACCTCGGCATCTAGAGGGGGTCGCCGAAATGAAAAACGGGTGGTGTAGTATTCTGAATGACGACACTTGCACGATCTGTATTCTATCACTTGTTTGCAAGGCACATCACTGTGTGCATGGGTGAATTAACCTTGTGATAGTGCCTGTCTGTCTGCTGCTTGGAACTGGGAGCCTGCGATGCAGCCTGGCTGCTGGCTGAGCTGCGGAGGGGGGGAGGAGCGGCTTTAGACTGACAACGTCGCAGTGCACCTCTCCTCTCTCCCACATTGTTGAACAGTTGATGCAATTAGTAAAACCAGTCACGAAATGCTGGGCGGGGTGCGTCAGAGAAAGCTTGCCTAGGGCGCAAATTGGGCTAGATCCGGGCCTGTCTGCAGGATCATTTCAATGTACACCTGAATACAAATCCCTTGTCCTCTCTCTATGGTTCATTCATCTCTAATTTCTCTGTTCTTACTGTCTGCCTGGCCCCCGCTCTCTCTCCCTCTTTCTATCTCCTCCCCTCTCTCGCTTTTACTCTCAGTCCTCTCTATCGTAAACAAATAAAATCACAATTGGAAACACAAGCGGGTTTATGTGGCCAGACATCACATAAAGGAAGGATATGGATTAGAGGAGGACACATAGTGATATCACATTCAGAAGGAGCAGTAAGAGGGTCCACTAAAATGAGTTACTAGCATCAGATAGAGAAAATAGAGAGAGCAAAAAAGTTTAACCACTTTAAACCTATACATAGGTTCGGATATATATAGGTTAGGGCTAAAAGCCAAAAGCAAGCTCACAAAGTATCACAATGCGACACATTGTGAGCTTGTAGATCTGCCTTGTCAAAAAATCTTGAAAGAATTGGATACATTTTGAATATTTTTGAAACATTTCAACAGCACAAATCTTGCATGGTGGCACAAAATATTTTCTAATGGGGGTCCATGGCCATACATATTAATCCTCGACATGAATAGGTTTGAGAACCACTGGTCTAAAATAGCAGACCGTATACAGTATAAGGGCAGCAAAGGCACAAGAATAAATCCACTTGGCCGGAATACTTTGTGGACACGTGGCCCTTTTAATGTCATACTTGTGAGCCATGACCTAGATTTTGACAAACACTCAAATTATGCACAGTATGTGACCTACAGCTCTTTCTATAGCATTGTTCCAAGACTACAGTAGGAGTGTGCATTTATATTTTGAATAATGGAAAAGTTAACTGTATTTTTCCCATGGTGGGTTGGAGGGTGCGGGTCAGAGATGTCACGGGCTAAGTGCGTGTCCTTGTGGGAGAAGAATGGAGTGTTATATAGGGACGCTATAAGTCAAACATTTTGAAAGGATGTAAAGAGGAATACAGAATATATGTCACTTTTTTACAGACGCGTAGAAGAGGATCAAAGCTGATCATGGCTACTGCTATGAGAGTACAGAAAAACTATCACATGTGCTTGTCACATGAAAATAGCAGATCTACAATATATATTTGAGAATCACTGGTTTAAATAATAATAAGCATTACATAATCAAATAAGCAACTACACTTTAGAAACAAGCCCAAATAAAACCGCTACCACCAAAGTTTGTTTACAAGCAATTTACCGAAAAATAAGCCCAAAGTCGCTTATAATAAGCGGACATGGCAACACTTTTACTCAACACTTTTTTTCGCAACTGCCATCTAGTGGATTAATAGTGTAGGACGCCTCAAAGGAATAATTCCAACGTCTTTAACGTGCGCGACTATGCATGTATCCATAAAGAACGCAAGACATCCCTCACCCACTGACGTACGTTAAAGACCCATCTAGGGACTTTGAACGGCCCTTAAGTCAGTGACGGAGAGAGAGAGAAAAAGAGAGAGACCCTGCCAGCAGACACACACAATACAGGCAGAGGTGTGCTCTGCTGACAAGAGTTTAAAGAATCAAGGATGGGTGGAGACTCACAGCAAACGGTCTTAAGAAACAATCTGCACTTACAGAAGAACGTTCTTTGCGTTTCGGTCCCTCAGGCCTTCATAAGCGTTGAAGCTCATGAGGGCCTGAGGGGCCGAAACAAGTCCTGTTTGCTGCTGCAGTAAATTAAAAAAGTAAAATACTTCTTCTGGGAGTGCAGATTGTTTATTTAGATACTGTAGAGACAAACAGACAGACAGACAGACGTCCTACCAGGGAATTTAACGGCCTGGCAGTAGATGATGAGATCGGACAGTTCCTGGGCAATCTGTCGACTCTCCTTCTTGTTCTGAGGGAGATAAAACTCCTCCCCGAGCTCCATATCAAACACCTAGAGACAAAGATCACAGAATAAGTATTCACGCATACCTCTAAGACACCTGTCTTCTGGAGACACTTGTTCTCCTGCTGACCTACAGAAGGTGCTCCCTGCATAGTAAAACCCTGAGTGTTAATTTAACTCTGAGTGTAAAAATGTGTAAGAGTAAAATCTATATAAATACTTATAACAGCAAATGAAATTTTTTGTCATTTTGTAAGCCAGTTTTTTCCAAAACGCAATTTGACATGGCCGTTTACAAATTTCTGTATTCCCTTAAATTGTACATACATTTTAGTTTTTGATTTTACTATATATTTCTTTTAACTTTCTTCCTTTTCTCATGCCAATAAAGCTCTCTTGAATTGAACTGAATAGTCCCCATTATGTTATCGCCATCGGCTTTCCTACCGTCTGTCTCAATAAAGACAAAAGGGGTGTGGACTGCACACTGTCTAAAAATACAGGTAACATAAAAGTAAAAGCTAAGGCAATACTGTAGGTGAGAGTGAGAAAATAACCAGCAGGGTTATCCATTCAACCCTCACTTGCAGACTCCTATTCAAATTACATTAAGTGAATTATATCACAATAAATTATAAGTCACCTTTAACAAATACGCAAATGTCCACTCACTGTCAGACTTTGATATCATTGGTAAAATGTTAAAATGCATAGAGGGTGTAGTTATAGCATCCAGAGTTGATACTCAACCACCCCAGTACTTGAGTCAAGTACCACCAGTTAACCACTGGCCACAGTGCTATGTATCTGCAATAGTCCTCGCCAGTGTTCCAATGCTTTTTTCCATGGGCTTTTCACTTGATGGAGAAAACATGGACTGTAGGTAACATAAACCTGAGAGACTTTACACGTCTTGTTCTACAACATAAATCACAGCCGTTAATTTCGCAAGTGCGACGCTAGCGGCCTCCTCATTTGTCCTATCCTGTCAATGACAAGTAAACTTAAAAGCGAATTTATAGCTTGTCAAATGATTGTGTCGGCGACAATTATTATTTTTATAATTATTTTCAAAGTGATGAATTAAAGGAGTAGTTCACTCAAATAAAATCCTATTTTCTATCAATTACACACCCCTTGAAGCCTCCATGAATTCAAGGCTTCATGGGGTGTGTAATTGATAGAAAATAAGAATTTCTTTGGGTGAACTACTCCTTTAACCTCTACACAGTAAAATCCCTGGGTATCCTACCTGCTCCTGTATTGCCTCAAGTCGCTCAGGATGAGAGCATCGGATAAAGACATCAGATCATTCAAATGACAGCAGAAAATCCCCTGGTCATTGTGGAATCTCTTACCTTCCCTTTGCTCTGGGTTGTGCTGTCTGACTTCTTCATTCTCTTCGGTATCTCATCGGCCGGCTGCTCTTCCTTATCTGCCGAGGTCTTCCCCTCTGGCTTATCCTCCAGGATGTTATCTAAAGACACCGTATACAATACAGCCGTTTATTCAAAAAGTACCAGCTATTATACACCCGACCCTGATCAGACCTGAGTGGATCGAGGTGTTCAGTGACAGGAGAGGGTTGAACAGCTCCAAAGATGAGTTTGTGGCTAAAAAAGAACAAAATGTAATCATTTCTGCTTCTTGTTTTTGTTTTTTGCAAGCTTGGCAAGCAGTATCATAGTGCAGTGCATGCACTTCAAACGTGTCTTGTTTTAGGAATGTCCTTTTTTGCAGTTTTTTTTTCTTTTTACCTCAAATAATGAGAAAATATTCTAGAACCATACAGCAGCAGGATAGGGTTCTTTCAAACTTCAGGAATTTCTTTCAGATGACTGTTTTTTTAACTGCTTTATTCACATTTCATATGGGAGAACTCATTTCAGCAGCTTTGAATAATATACTGTACATAAAACTGTTGCTAAGGAAAAGAAAAACATCTCATTTGACCCTCACTCACTCTTGATTGTCAAACTACCGCCAGTTATCTGTGGCGACTGGAATCCATGTCCCTGACCGCTTGCAAAATTTGCAAAAACATTTCCAAGCGAAAGCTCTTCTCAGCAATCCCAGGCAACTTCTGCGCACTGTAAACAGGACTTACAGTAAAGGCGCTTGACCCTCAGCTCCCATTCCTCCCACACATCTAACTGTTACCAAAGAGAAAAACTGCAAGCCATGCACGTATCAAATTCAAGATACAGTAGCAATCTATCAAATGAGAGTTGCTTAATTCCTGGAATCTGGATCCACTTCCTGAGAGTAGGGTATTGCAATAGAGTTGACCCTGAATCCGTCCTCCCCAAAGAGGTATTGGAGCAGGGTTTTGTCTAAAATAAGGACCACACAGACACAGGGGCGCGCTGGTAGCTTGGTCCTTAACTCTATGTAAATACTTGCTAATTGATGTTGACCTTAAAACCTGTCTAGGGACTGCAGCCTGTGGTTCAGTGTAGTCTGTATATGCAGGCACTGCCTTGTTGGCTTTCCAGAAAGAAGAGCATTAGGGTTAGGAATTTGTGGCATGTCGCTGATGCTTTTATCAAGGATGACTTAAGAAAAAGGAACTGAATTGAAATGTCTTCTACCGTTGTCTTCTACGGCAGCCTACAGTTCAATTCCTACTGTACGTCACAACATCTGGGGCAAACAAAAATATGGAGTGCAAAGGTCAAGGCCAAAGTGCTCCGTGGATACTGCAGAAACCTTCTATCTCCGTATTTCATGTTTTTATATATTTTCATAACCTAATGCCCTATTATATACTTTGTCGTACAACAGTGTCACGCAAAAGTAGCAAAAATAGCCGATCTACAAACTCAACTCAAATTGGCGATCTACATATAAAATAATTTGCATCAGTTTTGGTTTCCACCCGACGGTGACAAAATGCAGCGATTCTAGATTGAACACGTGATGGGAGAGTAGTGTAAGGTAAAGATAACAGCTATAGAGACAGGGAGAGTCAAGAGAGAATGCTGTGTTGAAAATTCCAGAGAGCGTTTGGCCTTTTGACTGGTCTAGTGGGCAATATATCGGGCCAAGCTGAGGGCAGGGACTGGGAGATGGCTCTGACAGCACTGGGACAGGGGTAGTTTCCACTGGTTCTGTTGTTGTGTATAGGGGCAGCACAGGGCCTGAGAAACCAGATGGCTTTGTTTTGTTTCCCTGATGAGCCTGCCCAGCCGCTGGCGAGGTCACGGAAGAACACCACGGCACAGAAGAGAGCCGGAGAAGTGGGGGGTGTATTTACAGTAAAATATATCTGTGTGTGTGTGTGTGTGTGTGTGTGTGTGTGTGTGTGTGTGTGTGTGTGTGTGTGTGTGTGTGTGTGTGTGTGTGTGTGTGTGTGTGTGTGTGTGTGTGTGTGTGTGTGTGTGTGTGTGTGTGCGCGCGAGAGAAAGCATGCATTCAGACATATCACAAACACATTGACCAATAAGCAGCCATCGTCCGTTGCCGACTCTCTATTTTGACACAAAACAGCACTTTTGTTTTCATTGCAATCAAATTTTGAGCATTGCTATCCAGTGAATAAATCCACCCTCCTCCCCACCCTGCTGCTAGCCTGCATTCATAGAAGAAGAAAAAAATCCATCTTGAGGGTGGAGCGACAGTGAAGCAGATACTGTATACCAGCAACCGTGTTAAAGGGGAGGGATTCTACAATGAATGAATGCAACTGTACTGTATCAACTATCAGTTCTGGTAAAAACAAAACAAGACACCCATCTATAAATCTATCTATCAATAAATTCAAGGAAACTCTGTAGGTACCGTATGTATGTGACTTACACCACTGTCTCAAGCCCTAAATACCTACAGTACTATAAATAGTGAAAATACTAAATAGCCTATCTACAAGCGATACAAGGCACGCACACACAAGGCACAAGCTCACATCTCAGTTTCTATAAAACTGCTACCAGTATGTTCGCTATAATCCCAGGTGATACAAAATGGAATATGAATTGGAACATGAGTAGTGTAGAACTATTAGCAGATGTCACACAACACATCATACAGTTATAGCAGACACAAACACTGATACTTGTGTATTCATCTAATTATACTACAGTGGTGAGAACACGCGTGTGTTATGTGGACCCTGTGCATGTAATCGTTCCCAATTTCCATTCGCAATACTTATATGTGTGTATGAGAAACCACCAATTCAGATCATACTTAGCCAATAATGGGATTCTTGATTCCAATTAACTTTTAGAAATCCCCAAAATAGCAAATCTACAAGCGTGTTGCGACGCATTGTGAGCTTGTAGATCGGCTATTTTTGGCGAAGAGATTTGGTGTAGACGGAAAGATGTCAAGTCCAGTTCTCTACGAAAGCGGATGCCTTGATAACAGCTTCCCAGGTCAGCTACACAGACACTCTCTTAAGTGAGAAAACATGTGGGAACACTGACATGGACACTGTGGCCCGGAGCTATGCAGCAGTTTGGTATGGACAATGTCAGGTTTCACTCATCCGTCACAGAAAGAAGTGCTCGTCTCACCACCCATAGCAAAAATAACTCTACATTTACAGAATATGAAAGACATAAGTACATTTGAACTTTTTTCAAAGTAGCCGATCTACAAGCTCACATCGCAATGTACTTAGTGCGCTGAGACATCAGTATATTCTGAATCATGTTAATGCTTCTTTACATTGACGTTGAATTAGACGTTTAATGGATTTTGCATTGAAACAAAAGAAATCAAGAATCTTTCAACTTGTCAAGGAGTGGTTGCTATGTACGGTAGCTAGACCATCTGTGACCTGACAGTGTACATACAAGTTGCACAAAGCAAACAGACAGTTTGTAGGTGCAGAGAAGAATTGGTAGGCTTGGTCCAGCAGGGATGCAGATTGTTAGCGCACACACCGCAGTGTTTCCCCTATACTCATGTGGGTGAGAGAAAAGAATGTCTATCACCTTAAAAGAACGTTTTGGTCATTTTCTCCCTTAGTTAAAATTTACACTTCATCAGAATATGAATCGTTGTTAGTGCTGCAACCATCAAAATTCTAACTAAACCAAGGACAATACAACAATTAAATTACTTAAGTTCCACTGCTACAAAACATTATAGGGGAAAGACTGTCACACAACAGACAGCGTCGGAGACAGAGATTTACCTTCCTGGCCATAGGAGGCAGTAGAGGCTGAGAGGACATCAGCTAAATAGAAAAGAGGCAAGATAAAACAGTTGAGGAAGAGAGTTTGGGACTTTAGTGTTAAAAGGACAGGCTGAAGAAAGATGAGAGAGAGAGAACGTTTTACTGTCCAGTTTACTTCTAAATCTAACTGGATAAGAACATTACTAAAGACTTCACACCGTTTTAACCGCATGAACCCTAGCATCCCTATTCTGGGATGAACATTCAGTGGAAATCAGATCTACAAGCTCACAAAGTGTCGCAATGCGACATGTTGTGAACTTGTATTGGCTATTTTCAACCAAGAAATTTGGTGTAGAATAAAAAAAGGAGCGGACCAAATGTTGTCAACTAAGTATAATAGGGGTTTGAGTGGTTAAAGCAAACTCTATTTTAACTGGTGAATCTTGGTGATACCTTCCATGCCACGCCCCTACTGTGACCACTCAGAACCCCTCCCCCTAAGCATTCCATCGGTCGCTGCTGTATTTGGAACTACACTGAGGTGTCCGAAAGTTGAGCGGTTCTCCTTACCATCTGACAGAGACTCGTAGTCGTAATCGTACTCATCTTCCTCCTCTTCCTCATCGTCATTGGCGTGGTTGCCAGGCGAGGGAGCCGCAGGTGAGCCGTTGCTAGCCTGAGCCTGCATGTGGGCAAGCTGGTGGGCCTGAGGTGGAATGGGAGAAAGAGTGAGGAGTGTGTTTGTGTGACGGAAAGCAAAAGGGAGAAAATGTGTGTTTATGTTTGTGTGTGTGTGACAGAGAATGCAAGCAAGAACAAGAGTATGACATCTAGTTTGAGAGTGGTAAACAGGCGCTAACGATGTTAATGCAGGTGTAAACATAAATCACCCGTCCCGGTTGAGATTCCCTGGCACAATACTGTGGATGCGGCCTTCCTAGTCAATGAAGTATATAGGGTTTAAGTGGTTAATGTTACCAACCTCAAACTAGAGGCCGTGAGAGGAAATAAGAGCATGGGTGTCTGATAGATACAGGTCTTAATATATACAATTAGGGTTGTCCGATATTGGCTTTTTTACCGATAACCGATATACCGATATTGTCCAACTCTTAATTACCGATACCGATATCAACCGATACCGATATATGCGGGGATTATTGTGATTAGGGTAAGCTCAAATTTCATATCACACACACCATATACAGTAAGAACTCCTGTAACTTATTTATAAAGCAAAAAAAAAAAAATATATCGATACCGATATTTTCCCGATATCAATTTTTATGCTAATATCGGCCGATAATATCGGGAGGCCGATAATATCGGACATCCCTATATACAATGATGTATACCTAGCACTCTATATGTTCTCTACTATATACACTGATGGAGTGTGTGTGTGGGGGGCACCTATTTCTCTATCATGTGTGTCTGCTAATGGACATACGGATATACATATCCTCAAAATGGGTCAATCTGGACACTTGACATCAGCCTACCTTCTGTTTGAGTATATCCACGGGGGCCTGGTGGGCTTTCAGCTTCTTGTTCTTGAGCAGGATCTTCCGTCTGAGCTGCAGCGGTGACGGCAGGAGGGGGTCATCACTGAAGTCACTCTCAAAGAGGAAACGCGTCACCAGACGTTCTCCACAGACCGTCTGGTAAACAAATTCACAACGGTGATTAAGATGGACGCACGTTGACAAATGTCATATGGAGAGGAGAGGAGAGGAGAGGAGAGGAGAGGAGAGGGCCCGCTGGCCAAACGCTCCAGGCGCATACCACATATAGGTTCTAATGCAGCGTGTCGCGGGTTCGAATCCCGGCGACCTTTGTTATGTGTCACTCCCCGTCTCTCTCTCCCCATTTCCTGTCAATCTCCCCTGTACTATAAATAAAGGCAGAAAAGCCCCAAAAAATATATCTTTAGAGAGAGAGAAGAGAAGAGTCAAGGTTTCTATACTGTTCTCATGAGCATGGGAGGCATCCATCCGCTGTTAAGAGAAAATGAAAGTGTCCTTATCAAAACAAAAGGGCACTACAAATAAACATCCCCTGTGGTGATGTGAACTGACCTCTCAATCTCAGGATACAACAAAAAAAACGTTCTCAACATAAGAGGCATTTTTAACATTATCAGAATGCTTAGAAGTCCATCTCTCCTCCATCTAAACAGGGTGGAATGCTGGGAAGCTGTCTAAGATGAAAGCAGAGTGATATCCCATGACGTACAGTGTATCAGACTTATACCCAGATGTCTTTGGCTTTTTACAAAGGTGTGGAGGCCTAAAATAACATCCACATTTACCCTCAATTATGATAATCCTTAGTTCCTGTCCTGGATGCTTGCATTCAGCAATGGGAAAATAAAGGTAAAACCAAATTGGGATATGTATTTTTAAATAATAGTTTAATGACATTTGAACAGTTGATACAGACAAACCAGCTCCCAAAACAAGACTGGAAGATGAAAAGGTGTCATTTTCAAGATGGCGTCCAAGATGGCTATCACAAGCATAAAATGGCTACATCTCCAATACTATTCAACCTAGAAAGGTCGTTTTGGTGTCTAACCCTAGGTTTTAGGGCTCCAAGAATGTGGCTGAATCAGTGAAATTACCATCAGATAATTATTTATTGACAAATCCAAGATGGCGTCCATCCATGATGGAGAGCACCCTTGTGGTTCTGTGGGATTATAAATTCACTATTTAAACTGGTCCAAAATACTGTATTACTTTGATGATTTCAGTGACACAAAGAAATTATTTTCATTCTTAATACAGCACACTGAAGGGTCTGATCAAGTAGTGTACAATATGAGACTGCATATGTAGGAACATCCGTACCTTAAAGATCTCAGCCATCTTCCGCTGCTGAGGCAGGGAGCAGTGGTTCTCTATTGAGAGGACGACGGGCATGTCAGAGTTGACAAACGCAGAGCGGTTTATGGCCTCCACCACATCCTACAGTCAGGAGAAGAAAGGAAATGAGATAGATGTGTTAACATTAACCACTTAAACCCTACCGTATGTGCTTTGTTGACCAGAGTCCCCCAGGAGTCAATACTGTACTAGATCTGCCAAAAATATCCGATTTACAAGCTTGTAAATCGGCTATTTTTGCCGAATGTTTGTCCCAGTATAGGGATGTTAGGGTTCATGTGGTCAATCTAATATTAGATCATCTCTGTCACATTCAGTGTCATTGTCAAGAAACATTCCTCATGCAAAAATTCACCACTGAAACCAATGCTGAGTGAATTCTCCAACTGGGAGATTATTACTAATGTAAATTAGTAAAAAAGCTGTTGTTACATTTAACTTCTGACTGTAGTCAATGTTTAAGGTCATGGAAATTGCATAACGTACCCATACAGTATGACGGAGATTCCATAACAGACTTGGCAATATATATATATAATATATAATACACGTGTACCATTTAGTCCAAACTCTCATGACATAAAACTAAGTAATGGTGATGTTTCCCTCCAGGAGGAACGTAGCTAGTGAACAGACATCACTGGACATGCATTCAAAAGATCCTCATTTGTTTGGTCTAACTCCACAATGGAATTAGTGCTTGGACTGAAGTGAATTCTTCCATGGGTAGAGAGTGGAAATGTTTCCTGTTGGCGTACATTATATAGTGCCAGGGACATACTGAAAGCCCTGAATTAATTGCATCCTGTGTCTGTGTGTGCGTGTGCGTACGCGTGCATGTGTGTGTGTGTGTGTGTGTGTGTGTGTGTGTGTGTGTGTGTGTGCGCGTGTGTGTGTGTGAGAGAGAAAGAGATAAAGATCCATCCATTTCGAGAAAGTCTCCCAACTGTAACCACTTGAACCCTAGCATCCCTATTCTGGGCATGCCATTATAGGCGAACATTCAGCAAAAATCGCAGATCTACAAGCTCACAACGTGTTGAATTGGCAATTTGAGAGATTTGGCTTAGACAGGGAAAAATAAGGCATTCCCCAAGACCCCTGAGGGAACCCGGTCAACGAAGGTTAAAGTCATTTAAAGTCATCAAGTCAGAGGCAATAATTCAAAAGCACATCTCTCAGCTCATAAATCTATTTTTTGGTCTTCCTGATAGTATGAAAGAATTCAAAAATGTTTCCTTCCTTGCCGGCACTGACTGTCTAACAGACACAATCAATGTGGTCATGTTATTTTGGAGTGATACTTTAAAGCTGATAAATAGAGCTCTGGAAGGCTTTTAGGAAAAGTGATACAGTGTCATCCAATTCATGTGATTCATTATTACCTCCTAGAAGACAAACTGATCCTAAAAACAACAAGTTGGCTGTATCCAGGCCCTTCTCCATCCTGTGGGCTTTTGATCTTTACACTGGAACAGCTCCTTCTTTTTCTTTTTTTTAATGATAAAAAAGTTATTCCCAAGACCGTCTAAACCCTGACATCCCTATTTTGGGCACATTTTCAACATTGTTCAAATGTTTTTCATTTTAACAAAAACGGCAGATCAACAAGCTCTATGCTTGTTGATCTGCTCTCTTTATTGCATAGTGCAGTGGAGATAGAGAGCTAAAGAGAGGTCCTGAACCAGATTCGAACCAAGGATGTCACAATGGCATGGCACCCGCTCTACCTGTAGTATACAATCTAGCAGATCTAATAGATTTTCTATTTTTTCCAAATATATCTACTTGACTGGTGGCTTACCCTGTTGTTGGCAAACTAGACTTCATGCCACTTAAGGCATGAAGTCACTTAAGTACATGCTCCCTCCAACATCCAAACTTTTCTTTGGAAAGGGAGGTGATATAACAAATTGACACTATTCCGAACCTCTGATGGGGGCCTTAGGACTTTTCCTTTGAACTTGTGCACCTCCAGATATCCGAACTCTCCGAACTATACAGTAGTTCGGAAAGGCCTGTCCGAACTCCAGCATCGGAAGGAGCATGTATTGGCCTTCACCCCGCTCTTGAAAAGATCGTCTTCTACAGTAAATGTACATTTTTAAACATTGTAAATTGATAACTTGACCAAACAACCTGGATAACCCCCCCACCCCCCCAGCACTAACCTTGAAGGGAATCTTGGTGGTGAGGGTGTGTCCGTGGTAAATGATGGGCATGCCGTCATCTCCATCCCAGCAGTCCAGCTCTACGCTCCGACAGCCCTGCAGCAGCACCTAGGCAACCGTCACATCCCATAATAAGCACTGGGGAGATGATATGATGGCCAGGAGGCTCACACAAACATCAGGGGGAAAAAACACAAAACTCCCTGGAGAAATTATGTGGGGTTATGTGACCACGGGAAAACTGAAATCCTGAGAAAGGGAAAAGATCTTACATCGTTGACTCAGGGAAGAATCTTCATGCTAGGAATTATATTAAAAATATCATCAAAGAAAGAGCACGCCTGCTTGCAATTATCCTACATCACTACTACAGTGGTCAGTGCAGACCAGGGATTCCCAAACCTTTTCAGCTCAAGACCCAAAAAAAGAAATGTTCTGTTTCCCATACAAAATTACACAATGAATTAATCACTTAAGACCTATTTTTTTTAAAATAGCCTATTTACAAGCTCACAGTGCATTGGTGCGTAGTGAGCTTGTAGATCGGCTGTTTTGTCTATTTTATAAATTGGCAAAATTGTCAAATATTACGTAAGAAAGACGCAAACATTGTGAAATAGCCGATCTAAGCTCACAACGCCTCCCAAGTGCTTGTCAGGGTGGGGGGTCCCCAGTTAAAAAATATGATTATTTTGGGAGGTCGCTGCCTGATAAGTTTGGGAACCCTTGCCGTAATGAACAGTGAACGACTGACAGACTCACATGGCTGTACAGCTCCACAGAGGACTCTCCTTTCAGCTGGTGTCCAGTCAGATAGGTGTTGTGGGACGACTCCACGTAGTAGTAGGACATGGGGTACTGGAGCTCCTCCGGATTCACCTGGGACTCCTCGTTACGCGACGCAAAGTTGTCCTTGTCCATCAGGTACCTGTTCAGAGGAGAGTGTCGGTCAGGGTTGATACACCGTGAGGGTTCATTTTAAAAGCACAGAAATGGGTGGTAATGACGACTGAACAAATGTTTCAATAATATACGGTAAATTATAAGGATGGGAATCAAGAATCGTTAACTCTGAGAATCGACATTGTATGGCCCTGAACTTATCAATATCTCTTATGATGATTTTGTGTCAGTTGCTCAAAAAAAGGATGATGCCATAACTGAAACTTTACAGGAATCAATAAGGGAATAGATAAAGAATCAGACTGATTAACAAATCACAAATGGCATCGGTATCGATAAAATAATATTCCCATCCCTATTGAGTGTTCATTTCACATTAATTGAACGTGGTTATAATACCTAGCGAAGCCCTCAAATGACATCCAGCCCATTTGGCGCATGCTTGATGAAGGCTCAAATTTCTGGAAGAGAAAAAAAACAAATATGATGTTTCATCAATACTATTGATCAGCTGATTCTTTCCTTCCTCCGTCTCAGGTTCCATACATTCTACATGGTATTCATCATCTATTCACACTCTCTTCCCATGTTACTGTATCAGTCCTCCACTCATCCCCCTCTACCCCACCTCTCTGTCTCCATTCATCCCTTCTTCCATTGTTTTTATTCTCGTTGCCTCTCTCCTCGATCCATACCTGAATTCCATTTGGTAGGTGCGGTCTACCTCCATCCATCCCACCAACCAACCATCCATTCTCACTCCCTTCCTTCATCCATCCATCCCTCCAACTAACCAACAAACCATCCATCCAATCGTCTCTCTAGTCCTTTGCAGACCACGCTTACCTGTATGATACTGAGTATCTCATCGTAGCTCAGGTGTTCCCTCTGGCAGTTGACCAGGAAGTCGTTAAGCTGAGGGATGGCCAGTCCCAGGACGCCTAGCGACGCGTTCTCCACCCCCGTCCCGTTGGTCACTATGCTGGCGGCGGCGATGGCGTCCGAGATCTGCTTCTGGTTGTCGGACATCTGCTGGCGCGTGCGGATGAACAGGCCCAGGTCAGAACCGTTACGGGTTAGTAGGTCTGGAAGGGGGGAGACACAGTGGAGGAGCGAGAGACAAGGAGCCAGGGAGAAGGGAAGAGAGGAGGTGAAGGAGAGAAGGGGGCAATCAAGGGAATACAAATCAGAGTATAAGCAAAACATGTCTCGGTGTGACCACTGCATGTGTATATTCCTGCGTCAGTATGTGTCTATAATAATTACAAGTGTGAACGTGTCTGTGACTCTATGTCTACTGTGTGTGTGTATGCCTACAGCATATACTGTAATGTCTGCTTTATGTGTGTATATGTGTCTGTATATTGTAAATGTTAACCCATTAAAACCGGGAACGCATCTGTGTAACCACATTTTATACATCTTTGAATATACGTAAATATTTTGGAACTCATTTGTAACTCAAATCTGTGCTTTTGGTGACCAAATCCATATCATTTTGGGGGTCCTTGTAATGAAAAGGTTTGAGCACCACTGACATGGCAACATACAGTAGGTTATTTAGAAAACTGTTAAGATTTAGAAGACATTTGTAGAATCAGCCTCAGGCCTTAATGGGTTAAATGGTGCATTTATACATAGTGCCTTTAACCAAAGCCTTTACAATGTGCATTACATTCACCCATCCACGCATACCTTCACACACCGACAGCAGAGGAAAGCATACAAGACACCAACCTGCTCATTGGGAGCAGTGAGGGGTTCAGCTCAAGGACACTGACCCAGGGAAGCTAGGAATAAAACCGGGAACCGGATTCCCAAGCAGCCACTCTACCTCATGAGCCACTGCTGCCCCTCAATATGTCCCCCTTTGTATGTCTCTACTGTATGTATGTATGTATGTATGTATGTATGTATGTATGTATGTATGTATGTATGTATGTATGTATGTATGTATGTACGTATGTATGTGTACTGTACAGTATGTGTGTATATGTCAAAAGACAGGTATATGTCGCTGTATATTTTATATCTAACTGTATATGTGTGTATTTATTTGTACTGTTTGTTTGTTGTATTGTTGCTTGTAAAGATGTTGAATGTTTACATGGACCACAATGGAAATAAGCCTTTGGCTTTTTTGTGAGTATCCATTTGGCTTTTTGTGCTATACTTGTCAAAAAATATGTGATATCAATCAATCAATCGGTATGTCTACATACTGTATATGTGTCTGTATATTGTAAGTCTACTGTATGTGTATGTCTATTAAAGGTGTGCGTACCGAGGTCAGGCTGCAGCCCTGTGTCTTTGTCGTCTATCCTGAGGTTGGTGTAGAGAGGAGCGGACTCCTGACTGGAGCGACCGCACGGCACAGCAAACGTATCAAACAACTCCTTGAGGTCCTTCCTACTGCGGATGCTGTCACACAAACACACACAGGCTTTCACATTAAAATAGATCTTTATATATGCTGTGCAAAGCTAACTTCTGAATGAGCACAGCATTTTGCTTTTTATTCAGCCCCAATAGTTGCTTGACTTGGACATTATAGATTGCGTAAAATAAGATCTTGATATAACAAATCGATTATACATTTTTATTTAAAAAAAAAAAATTTGGGGGGAAAATATACATTTCTTTCCTTTTTTCTCTTTGTTTTTCTTTATATACAATACAAAACAGTGGAAATGGCAGATCTTAAAGCTTTTTGCCATTTCTATGAGTACAAAACATGGCTTTTTTGGGGGGTCAATTCGTTGATAAAAACAGAAAACAAAAGAAATGTGATTCTCAATTATTCGATTAATCGAAAAAGTAATCAATATAATAATCGTGAGAACATAATGGATAGGTGGATAGTTCAAGATCAGGATAGCAGGAAAAGCCACTGCTTATTCTCATACTCTGTTCTTGCGTAAGCCCAGGCTTCAGACGGATTAGAGTTAACAATAGGAGCAAAGTGAGGTCAAAACCGAAAACTCAGGCCAACGGATGATAAACTACTGCAACAATATTCCCCCAGCAAGCATCTTTAGTAAGATAGCCTTGAAAAATGATTGGTTGAATTCATCTGAGTTTTCTCTGGATGCCTTCAGGCGCAGTCTCATGTTATTAAACTAAAGGGACAGCCCAAGTGGAAAGATGTTCCGTTATCTACCTGAAAGACTTGAAGAGCTCAACAAATTCAATGAAGCTCATGGTGCTGTCAGAGATCATGAGATTCTGGAAGCCTTTGAAACAGCCTTTGCCACGACCGTGCCATGACTTACTGCTCCATGTGCTGAGAGAGAGAGAGAGAGAGCGAGAGAGATAGAGATTTTTAGTGGTTTTTTTACCCTGTATTGTAGCACTTTGAGATTTGTTTTAAATGTAAAATGCAATATAAATAAAATGCATTATTATTATTATGGTCAATTTCGTTGCTGTCGGGCAAAAACTCCATATTTCAACTTTTTTTGTTTTTTTGTAACTGAATGCCCTACTTCGTCATAATGGTGTCACACAAAAGTAGCAAAAATAGCCTATCTACAAGCTCGCAACACGTTGTGACCTTGTAGATCTGCTATTTTTGACATTTCTTTGTCAAAGTGAAAGTGGTTAAGTGCATCTGTGGGCTTTATTAATATTGGAGAAATGAAAAGTATTAACAAGAGCTTGTGACTAAATAATAACTACATTGGATCCATTGGAAAAAGGTTTTTTTCCCCGTTTCCTGCAAAGTAACAGTATTGGACCCGACAGCAACGTTATACAGTACTTTGTCCTACAATGTCAGAACTAGTGCCTTAATTGTGAACACCACTTCACACTCTTACTAAAGTAGATACTTCATACACACCCCGACTGTGACTTGGAGCTTCCTGATAGGATAGGAGAGGATTGTGGGCGCGACTGGTTGGAGCCCGCCATGCTAGAGGAAGAGGAAGTGGAGGAGGAAGAGGAGGAGGTGGGCAGCGTTCCAGGGCTCCTATTGGCCGAGAGCGAAAAGGGTCCAGAGAAGCTGTCCTCTATGGAGAGACAAAGAGTGAAGGGTAAAGAAATATACAGAGTACACTTTCAGGATTGAAAGTAAACCATCAACAACATTAAACCATATTATACACTGTAGTCTTTGTAGGTGAAGATCTCATATCAATAAAATCTTAAGTGTTTTGTCAAATATTTGGGGGATCACTTGCAATATCCTCATGGCACACAAGTTAGGAATCACTGGTTTATGGACAAATGAAGCCAATACAAAACTGCAGTGCTTTTTATGGATTTCCTGTGAATGGACCAAATCCCAGAATTTCTCACCTGGCTCCTCCTGGTCTACGCTGTCTGAGAACTCCAGTCCGTTGCGGCCCAGTCCCTCCTTACAGCTCCGCGTTTTCCTGGAAACCATCTCGTCATCTGTGGCATCCCCGCTGTCTCCCTGCGGGGCAAAAAACAAAACAAAAAAAACACAGACGTCAGTATGGGAAGCATAACTTATTTTAATGAAGAGCCAAATCAGCCCTAACTAAAATACAGACACCATTAGGACTCTTGGAAACAAGTCGTAAGTCAGGCAGAAGAACTTGCTGTGTCCTCACCCGGACGAGGACTTTCTTCTTCTTCTTGGTTTTGTCATGGTTGCCCATTGGGCTGTTTTTCTGGTTACCAGGTTTTTCTGCCCCGCCTGTACCCATGTTCCACCGCCGCCCACCAAACAGCTCTATGGCCTGGGCTAATGTTGGACCCTCATACCTGGCATCCTCCTGGCAGACATCCACCCAAACAAAAGACAATGACACACACACGTACACACACACGTGTACACACACACACACACACACACACACACACACACACACACACACACACACACACACACACACACACACACACACACACACACACACACACACACACACGTGTGTGTTAAGTCTGATATAATCTTGAATTAAACAAAAGACTTATTGAAGTGCTGCACACAAGAAAAATATATATATATTTATAAAATATTATACTGTGTGCGTATATTAGAAAAATATAGAAGGAATATTCTCTATACAAATTTCGCTGTCACTTTGCACTTGGACACTGGGATGCCATTTTTCTCTCTAAGTAAGCATTTAGCTTGATCCAGTTTGCAAAAAAGAAAGCATAAGAGAAACATTTATTTGAATGACAGCATACCTGATATAGACTGACATACTGCTTCCTCAGCCACTGTAGTCTCTGGTCAGGAAACCTCTTCAACTTCCTGGTTGCATTCACCAGCTCTGATAGGCCCTTGTAGAGCACCTGGACTGTGTGATTGGGTGCCACGAAGTGCAGAAGCCTACAGGTACAGTTAATGTAGAGCAATTAAAATCTGTAGCAAATGACAAGCTATTCACAGCTACAGGAAACTACAATAAAGCTAGGCCTGTATCCATTTACCATTTAAATATATTCAGTGATTTAATTAACAGAATGGGTAAAATTGTGTTTGCTGCACACAATCTTGCAGAGACCAGAGATTTAAACATTGTAATGTTGATTTCACAGTGGCTTCTACAAATAGTATTGTAAAGCTGGATGCTGAACCTGTTATCAGTGGTGCTGAGACCGTAGAGGAGGCTGAGTCCGTTCTCCTCTGCTGTCATCTGGCTCAGCTTGTTCTGCAGACACACAGCATGGACATCCACTCCGTGGTGACCCAGGAACACTGCCTGGGAAGTTAAATACATGACACTTTAGTTTGGGTCATCTGACCCATGAATGCCACCGGTCATTCAAACACAAAATCTTATTGGTACACAAGACTAACGAACAGCAGTGCTTTTCACAGACAATTTAATACACAATGGTACAAAATATTTTCAGATGGGGGTTGGCGGCAAAATACTAATTTTGGAGGTCCCTGACATGAAAAAGTTTATAGATATAGTAACATAAGTTTTTCAGAAAACTGTTAGGATTTAAAAGACATTTTGTAGAATCGTAACCTCAGGTCTTAACTCATTCAGTGGCAAACTTATTTCTGGCTTTATCACCCCTGTGCCAAGGCCAAAAATACATTGTAAAAAGAAAGTGCTTAGGAGCCGAGATACAGCCTTTTTCAGTAAGAAGTTAAACAAGAAGTGAATGGAGCAGCAAATCTTCAAATCATCATATCTTGGGTTCTGAACATGTAAAAAAATAATAATAATAATAATAATAATAAATCTTTGTGCCAATGCGTCGCACTCTGGGCTTATGAAAAACGTGACGTCGGCGACGTCAATGGCACTGAATGAGTTAATGGGTTAAGTAAATAGGGTTTATAAGTTGTTAATTATACCTTGACCACTCCCAGATCCAGCAGGCCCTCTGCCAGGCCGGCTGCCACAGGCTGCCCCAGGCCCACTGGGAGTTCAATGGGTCCTCCACTCTGAGGCTTACCTGTCGTACATAATGTAGCACACATTTACAACATAGAATAATGACACAGCAATTTAAAAAAGGTTAATGGTCTTGACTCTTTACCAAGCTTTAGGCAAGGGGTCTTCAACGTTTTCAGGGCAAGGACCCCCTAGCCGAGAGAGAGATGAAGCAGGGACCCCCTCTATGTTATATAAAATTGCGTTTTTTGTTTACTTGGTCTGCTCTTTTTCCCTCTACACCTATACCTCTTTGCCAAAAATAGCCGATCTACAAGCTCCCAACGCCTCGCGCTGCGAGGCGTTGTGAGCTTGTAGATCTGCTATTTTTGGCTAAAGTTCTCCTCAGAAAAGGGACGCTAGGGTTCAAGTGATTCACACCTCAGACAAAGATTTGGCGGACCCCTTGTAGTAACTCTGAGGACCCCCTAGGGGTCCCGGACCCCCTGTTGAAGACCCCTGCTTTAGGCTACCACAGGTTAGAAACAGGCTGTAATTTCTGTTACATTACATGACATCCATTTTCGATTGGTCCTCGTCATGCTTTACCCCAGATGAGTGTGGTGTTGTCAGGCTGGAGGCGTAGCAGGCAGCGGGCCGTCAGGTGGCTGTCCTGGTCGTAGTGGATCACTGTGACTCCCTGCAGCAGAAACTGGTGCACATCTGGCTGCAGCGACAACACATACCTGAATAGAAGAACAGAAGTTTAAATGTATTTATGTTTATCTCTCTGTGTGTGTGTGTGTGTGTGTGTGTGTGTGTGTGTGTGTGTGTGTGTGTGTGTGTGTGTGTGTGTGTGTGTGTGTGTGTGTGTGTGTGTGTGTGTGTGTGTGTGTGTGTGTGTTACCAGGGGATAAGCTCTGTGCCGTGGCTGAAGGCCTGGTGCGTCTCCTCTGTGCCCTGAAACTCCACTTCCTTTGCAACCGGCTCAGACAGGTCGCCCTCTGAGTCCGACAGGTCACCCAGTGTGAATCTACAGCGGTGCAAGACAGGTGGAGGAATGAGACCAGGAAGAGAAGGCAGAGAGGCAGCAGAGAAGAGTAGAGGAAGACAGGAATGAGGGGGGAAAAAGAGGAGAATTAAGTGAGAGTTTTTGACAGTGCTACAGTATACTGTACTGTGGGTCAGTGGTTCTCAAACCTTTTAATTTCAAGGTTTCAAGGACTGCCATAACTCTTGAGAGTGTACAAATGGAACCAAATGGACCCATAAGTGTCCATTCTCAGAGTTACAGACCTTTAAGGGTTCATTTGGAACCCCCCCCCAAGGAACCCTGAAGATCCCTTGATCTCACATTGAGAACCACTGCTGTAGGTCATAGAGAACAGTTCATTCAAAGACGATTGCATCAGGCACACTGAAGGTTAAATTAAATTTAGATCTTACAAAATATTGAGAAGTACTGTTATGTCAGGGCTGGAACAAACACAAAGCATCATGCATTTATAATCACAACTTAAAAGGGATAGTTCACCCCAAAATGACTTTTTCCCTATCAATTAGTCACCCCATGGAAACTTGAATTCATGGATTTCTTTTGTTCTTGTCGCATTCCTAAGCCAATAATTTGATGGCCGGCAGCCGTTCCAGTAGGAGACACAAAGTGTCTCCTTTGTGTCTCCTACCGGAACCGCAGCCTACCGGTCTGCTGGTGTGTAACCAGGGTGTGTAATACATTTTTTTGGGTGAACTATCCCTTTAATATGGTTTCTGATTAATGGTTTCTCCTCAAGACATCTACAGTATGAACCAGATTAGTGAATATTAGTTCTCAAAAAAGGAACAAAATCCTTCACACCGTCTTCACTTGTACAGTACTTTAAAGGGGAACTTTGCCGATATTCAAAGTGAGTACTATCATAATTCCAGCCTACAGTATATAGTTTATGGGTAGCCATAGTTGAATGAGTAGAGAGCCCGCCTGGGAAGCAGAAAGTCTGCGGTTCTTTTCCCGGCCCCCGTCAATGCGTCGAGGCGTCCCTGAGCAAGATACTTAACCCCTTACTGCCGCCCCCCCCTGCTTCTCTGTGAGCATTACTGAGCATCACTCAGTTCCAGGGTTCCAGTGCAAGCTTGTGACACATAACACATTAGGAAGTGTCCGATTTAGTCAGATTATAACATGCTTCCGTCAACCCCGAAATGATTCAAATACCGGCAACGTTCCTCTTTAATCTGCACGTTGTTTTGTTTCGCAACAACTTCAGCAGGCAAGTATAATCAACAAATCCCTAAAACTCTCATAGCCACTTACACAATGTGGTTTGACTCTTGTGGGTTCCTGAAAGAGCTAGAGCGGGAAAGAATAGAAGCACGAGGGACAGATGAAGAGTGGACAGAATGGCGAGAAAATTGTCTAAATGGAGAATAGAAATGGAGAAATGAAAAGAAAAGAAGGGAAGAGAACATCAAAGGAACAGTAAGAAGCAGGTGAGGTGACAGGACAGCTCATACAAGAGTTGTGCGCTGAAAATAGCTGATCTACAAGCTCACCAATCGTTGCCACGCGATGTGTTGTGAGCTTGTAGATCAACTATTTTCAGCGCATAACTAAAGCAAGGCTTAAGGAAAAAAAAGACACCTAGCAACAAAAGAGTGTTTATTCTGATTCCAATACAGACTGGGACAAGCAGAACATCCAAAGCCTGAAAATGAGGCCATCCTGTTATAAATTCCTGATCAGAGCATGACATCATAATTCAGAGGACAAATAAAAGGCTCTTCCTAGCAACACAGAGATGCACTTCCAGATACACACACAACATTACAGTACAAATAAATTACAAAACATATAACAATAAATAAGATGTTCCAACAAGTCGGCGTCATCTATCAGTCCGAAATCCGACTGGTGTCATTGGCCACCGGCGCTCAGACGACGACCAGAGCTACTATTTCTTCCTGTCCTGACAGGAAACTAAAGCCTGTTATCCTGTTTCTCTGTTACCCAGGTGTTTATGGGAACATCACCTCATCGTAATAACAATCTAAAATGAAATATATGTTCCCTCACCGGCCCAGTCTCTCAAGGCCTGTGTTGTGCGTTTAGAAAAGAAAAGTCTGAGTGACCCAGCGCTAGATAAAGGTTTGTTAAGCATCCAGTTAATCTGTCCCCAGAAGTTACAATGTAAGCACGGTGTATCTAAAGAAAGCCTGGAATGTGACAGTCTACATAAACCAGAAAAATGTAGGGAAAATGTTTTAAAAGTGTCTAATGCTTTCCGCCTCGGGAAGCCATTGTTCGTACATCACTGTTATGAACACGGAGGCTGAATTGCATTCCTGTTCAAAGCTATTATTCTTCAATGGTCATAATGCTGCTGTCGAAAGGCTGATAATAATGATGTAAACGTATGAATAATGTTATGGCAAATTGCATGAGACTCATCTGCTGTGTGTTACCATGACAAAAACAGTGCTTCACTGGATGTTCTCAAGCAGTTGTTGTTTGACATTCCAGCTTTCTTGGGTTTCACACACAGAGCCCGGAAAATAAAATTATACTTTTTTTATGACAACAATGCATCCAGCTGTGGGGCAACTATCGTTGCATCACTACAATGCACTGCTTCACACAATAAAGGCCTTGAGACACCTGAAGCAGCACTATATACATATTTTTTTTTCCTTTCTTTTTTTAGCCGCATGCTGAAAAGCATAGCGGCTCTATATTCAGTCTGACTCTGACCCAACAGATTTCCGACATGTATTCATGTTTGCAACACTTTTTTTGCGTGATTGGCTGTCGTTTAAGCCAATGGGCGCCCTCGTCCTCCCAAGCTATGGGACTAGACACGCCTCTCTCAGTGGATTCGTCTGAGCGCTAGCCGAATTTGGCTAATAGTTAGCTTGTATGCTTGTATGATGTTACCAACTGTTTTTAGCCAAACGCGGTAATGTCCACTCTCCATTAGTTCTCGACGCAAGTTGCGTTATTAATCCCGTAATTTTCATGTATTGTACATCCCAAAATCAAATGTATTAACCATGTGAGAGAGAGTAAAAAAAAAAGCGATTCTGGGCGAGGTAAACAGAACACTCGCCCCAAAACACACTCACCCCCATTCATTTCGCGGACAGAGGCCGCCGGATTAGACCCGGGCGAGTGTGTTTGGGCACGAGCGTTCTTGTAATCCCTTGCCGCATATGTAGCCATGGTTCACATTCATGTTTCAGGGCTACTGCCTACCGCATGATGCATCCATATCAAGGGCCCTTTTAATACAAAAACCCACGGCAATTTCGGTCTACAGTACACCAGCCTTCAACAATAGTGTACAGTCAGTGGTCAGGTTCGTTCAGAAATCAATTGAAGAACGCAGGAGCGAGTTTTCCATATATAGCAAGCCACGCGCGAGAACGTGCATACACGCAGTACACTACACATGTGTCGTTTTCAGATGGTTTTAATTTGAAGGTATAACAGGCTGTTCAATGTGTTTTTGTGAGTTACGATAACTGACCGGCGTGCTCTATGCCGTCGTGTTGTGTTAAGTTACACAAGTGGCAGAAACGGTGCTTTCTGATTTTCACAATACAATGTAATCCACCCGCGTTTAGTTCAGTATTATAAAAGTGTTCACCCAACGCGTGTAAACTTAAGCTAATAGGTTAACAACAGTCTCGAGTCGGTCTCAAACAGTCAGGGGGGGGGGGAGGGGGGAGACAAAGACTCGGTCGAGAGAGGCAGAGAAATGCAGACGATGCATCTCATTGCACAGAGGTGCGTGAGCAAGATAAGGATTTAACTTCATTTAAATCAGCACAGTGTAAGCACAGTGTAAGTTAATGTCCGCTGCCGTCAGCGCCATCTTCATAATAGATAAATATATATTCAGAACAGAATAATAATATTAAAAATATTTAATAAAACAAAAAATCGAAAATCTTCTTTTCTTTTTTTTCGGGTTTTGGGCCTAACATGATGGCAATAGTCGGGTTCGGGCCGAGCCCCGGGCCGGCCCAGTCGGGCCCAGTTAGGGCCGAGCCTTCATTTTCAGGCCCGTTGAGAACTCTATAAATGATTAGTAGCCTTAAAGCTACTATTTGAATACTATTATTATTTTGCCTATACTGTGTGGCTCGCTGTGCATCACTCTGATTGCATCTTTCATTCATTCTGCAACGTGTTAATTGCCCATCACCTGACAACCATTAGCTGTCTTTTGTCATCTTCATTTCTTTATAGTTAAATGTTGTGTTGTTGACAAGATTGGGGCCAAAAAAGCCTGCCGCATGCGGCTTTATTATGACTTGTCATTCTTGTTTTCAAGTAGATTTGTGATGGATTCAGAAACATAGCAGAGAACCACATCTTCCAGGACTGACCATGCTTGAAGCAGACAACGGCAAGATTATAATTGAATTGAAGCTCAATATATGCTATTCTATCGCTGGGCTGCAAATGATTAAAATAAATGGTGTCACTCCCCTGACATTATTTGATGTAGTATGGAGGCTAATTCCTGTACTACATCCTCCCTTTACCAACACGTTACTCTCAACATACCAATAACCCTGTAGCTCTTTCTTCGTTCAAAATTTGGAACCAGTTCAGACAACATATTGAATTGAAATCACCCTCGGTTCTCACCCCTATCTGTAATAATCATATGTTTTTACCCTTTTGATCCAACCTACACCAAATGGAATCAGAAGGGCCTACGCTCCTTTAGCAATGTATATACTGATGGACTGTTTAGATCTTTGGGAGACATTGCCTCTACATTTAATTTACAAAATCTTAAAAAAGCTTTCTAAGAGTCTTTCAATTACGCAACTGTGCAAGCACTCACTTCGCGTCCTTCCCTTGCATACCTGCAAAAACTATACTAGTCTATAATGTCCCCCTCAGACTCTTTGAATAACATCTCTTCCATTTACAGTGCTCTTATCGCTTCTAAAATAAGTTCTCTCTCTGGGTTGAGGTATACATGGGAGAAGGAACTGGGGACGGAGTTGGGTGAGGAATGGTGGAGTGAAGCGCTATCTAGGATAAACTCTTCTTGTGCATGCCATGTGCCCGTATGGCTTATCCAATTTAAAGTTGCCCACAGCACACCCTACACTAGGGCCAAGTTGAGTAGAATGTTTCCAGACACAAATGACTCCTGTACCAGGTGTCTTCACTCTCCTGCAGACCATACACATACTTTCTACTCCTGCCCAAAACTTGCTCCTTTTTGGAAACATTTCTTTGATACTCTCTCTGAAGTTTTTGGCTTTCCGGTGCCTCCGTGTCCCCTAGTCGCTATTTTCGGTACGTCTCCCGTGGTATAGGCAGATTCAGTAGGTGCCAGGCAGTTTTACTTGCGTTCGCCTTCCTCATAGCGAGATGCTGCATTTTGCTTCACTGGAAAAGTCCTAGCCAACCTGCCACGTCATCCTGGCTAAAAGACCTGTCATCCTTCATCCACCAAGAAAAATAATAATTCACAACTAGAGGTTCTTTGAATATTTGTTTTTGAACTTGGGACCCTTTTCTTTCATATGTAATTTTTCCCACTCATTTTTTATATATTCTTATTTTTGTCTACAAGTCTATTCTTCTCCCCTCAGTTTTCTGTACTGCGTTCCTTGCGTGTTACTGTATGTCTAAAGTATGTTTAAAGATAATTGTCTGGTTAAGAAACGGTAAAATACAGTGAAAGAGTTTGTACTGACTGATTACGACTGCGGTCCCTGAAGGAGTTGTTCCTGGAGGCGGGGGAGGGGCCGGTAGAGGAGGGGCTGATGGAAGGGTCCTCTGGATCCTCTGCCTCCAGACTACGATTACAAGACCTGAGGAAGATTGGAGAGGGGAGGAATACAAGTTAAGGGGGACAGAAGTAGAGATAATCAAAAAGCACCAAGCAGAGACAGCAGAGTAGAACACAGTTGTACAGAGCATGGAACAGTAGTGTAGAACTGTAGATTAAAGACAAAAGTGACCCAGCCAGGTGTAGAATAGAGAAGAAAACCAGAGTGGAATAGAAGAGTAGAATAAAGCACAGATCAGAACAAACTAGAAAACGGGCTGGTATAGCACCACCATGAGGGCCATTTTGAAAGATTTGGGGTCAAGTGTCTTCCATTGCCTACTGGCTGCCTGCACTTAAAAGTTTTAGGCTGATCAATCCACACACACACACACACACACACACACACACACACACACACACACACACACACACACACACACACACACACACACACACACACACACACACACACACACACACACACACACACACACACACACACACACACACACACACACACACACACACACACACACACACACAGGCGAAAGCATAGTCTCCAACCCAGGGTTTCCAGCCTGGCAGAGATAAACACTTAGAAACAGTTAACAATTTTTTGTGTACCTGATGATCTGTAAGATGTTGCTGACAGTGGCTTCCTTCTCTGGGACGTGGAGACCATCAGAACCAGACCGAGACAGGAAGTTATGTTGTCCACTGTAGTTGGACACAAACTAGGGAAAGAGGCGGACAGACAGAAGTGGAAGTGAGAGAGAGAGAGAAAGCGAGAAAGAGTGACTACCTGAGTGAGTGAGAGTGAGAGTGTGTGTGTGTGTGTGTGTGTGTGTGTGTGTGTGTGTGTGTGTGTGTGTGTGTGTGTGTGTGTGTGTGTGTGTGTGTGTGTGTGTGTGTGTGTGTGTGTGTGTGTGCACGCTCTTACCTCCAGTGAGTCATCTGTATCATCTAGAGGTGGTTTAAGGCTGATGATGCTGGCTGTCCCATCCAGTGCATCACTCAGTTCCTTCAGGAACACCCCACAGAATGGCACCACCTGGGTGTACATATCACAACAACCCATTATTTTCAACTACAGTATGTCCCGGCACATCGTCGATGATCATGACACAATCGTTTTTAATGGGTTGCACAGGGTGACAAAAGCGTAGTGAATGTAGGAATTGGTTAAAGTAAAAAAGTTAGTAAGTCTGTATGAATGGCAATTCAAGAATTAACCTGCAATAAATCTAGACCTGTAATAATTTAAAGCAGATATACTTCGTGTTTAGCCTACTTGGTGCCCTCCTTTTTCCCTTCACAACAAATCACTTTGGTGACAATAGCCGATATACAAGCTTACAACTCGCCACGCAATGTGAGCGTGTAGATTGGCTATTTCTACAGAATGTTCCCCTATTATGACATGCCTTGAACAGGGATGCTAGGGTTCATGTAGTGAAACTACAGCAGACCCACCTTGCATCCTGGGATATTGAGTGCCCTGGTAACGAGCTTCTTGTACTCTGTGGAAGACTCATGCTGGGCCATGGCATCCTTCAGGCCTCTCATGGTCTCGATGTCTGACTGGTCCATGAACTGCCACATCTTAAGCACCTTACGGGACCTGACAAGCAAAGGAAACACATTACACTACGTATAAATCAGTCCAACAAACAAATCCTATGTGTGTGTACGTACGTGTGTGTGCTCATGCCTTCTAACCTGAGACCAGCCAGGAACTCCATGACAGCGTTGTAATTGCCCATGTTCCAGCAGCACTTGGCCACATGGACCAGGTAGGAGAAGACCTCCCTCTTCTCCTCCATGGAGCCTGCAGTGAGGACCAGCCACGTAACCCACGAACTCACCTGTTCATAAACAAACAAACAGTTATTAGTTATCATTATAATTATAATTATTATTACTAGGCCTACTCGGGAACGATGCAAGTTGGGAACGTTGATCGGACAGTTCTCGAGATACATGAACTACAGACGTACAGACCGACGGACACACAGACAGAGATTTTGTAGATTTATTGTAAGATTATCTGTTAGTCTGATAAACAATCACGCCATTTCTTCTCTTCTACCATATAATGGCATCATCAGTAGAGCGGCCGGATGGCAACCGCAAGGTTCCCAGTTCGATCCCGGGCTCCGCCAGAGTTAGTGTCGAAGTGTCCTTGAGCTGAACCCCTAACTGCTCCCGATGAGCAGGTTGGTGCATGGTTCCCTCCGCCATCGGTGTATGAATGTGTGTGTGAATGGGTGAATGTAATGCTCAATCAGTGTAAAGCGCTTTGGATAAAAGCGCTATATAAATGCACCATTTAGGTCATCATTAGGTAGACACTCCCCTAACCAGCCCAATACAGTCCACTTAATGGCATTCCTCTTATGTTATGTGATTTATGTTTATTGTAATATTATCATTATTATACATTTTATTTGTGGGCACCTTACAGTAGACTCAAGGTCGCTTTACATACAAAAAAATAAGGCACAAGGGAAACAAGGCAAAAAAAAATCAGATTTGTAGAAATTACATTTACTTTTAATATAACTTGAAATATAATTGGGGGTCGAGACAGATTTAAGTATTTTGGAACTAATTGGTCCTACAATTTCATGTACTGGGCCAAACGTCTAGACAACACTGGACACGACGCCACATCATAACTCCTTATCGCTGCCATTGTGTTGCGACTAAGCCCCCCAGACTGAAACAATGCTTATTACATAAACAGTTCCACACGCAACTGATGGTCAGTCTTAATGTGTGTGTCCCTGTGGAGCAAGCTTACTCATGCTCATGTCATCTCTTTAGCATTCCTGTATGTCGACCGGCCGGCGTCTGCACTGATTCTGCACAGACCCCAGCCAGCCCCTTACACATCACACACACACACACACACACACACACACACGCGAGAACATGCTCAGATACTGATCAGCTGCAGTGCTGCACGTCTTGTGTCAACTGTGCACAAGCGTGCATACGCAGTACGCATGCATGCATGCAGACAGACAGACAGACAGACAGACAGACAGACAGACAGACAGACCAGACATACATACAGTATATATATATACATACATACAAGACATACAGTACATACATACATACATACATACAGTACATACATACATACAGTACTGTAATAGTCGCTGTCAGGCGGAAACCTTGTATGAAATTGGAAAAGGGAATGTTCCAGTGGATTATTTAGTCACATGCTCTTGTTAATACTTTTCACTGGTTACATGTATAAACCCAAAGACACACTTAACCAATTTCACAAAGAAGAAATAATATATATAAATATATAGAGAGAGAAAATAGCCGATCTACAAGCTAACAAGCTGTGAGCTTGTGTCTGAGTGTGTATGTCTATTTGCACAATTTTTGTGCGACACTCTCTCAACGTAGGGCATTAATTTACGAACAAACATAAAAAGTTGAAATACGGAGATACAAGGTTTCTGCCCGACATCAACGATATACAGTACTGTATTATGCACACGCACAAACGCGCGAACACACACACACACACACACACACTGTAGAGCACTCGGCTCATGCCGTCTCCATTTTGTGTGCTATATGTGTGAAACCCCCACAAGTGCATTCACTCTCAAACACACGCAACAGCCTCAACTCCCTAAGCTCCTTGCAGGCAATAAACCCCCCTCCCTCCCCCACAGATAGTATTTCTGGGTTATGTAAGGATGGAGAGGACAGGCTTCCTAAAGCTCACCAGAGGCCGACTTCACAGAAGACTAAAAAAAGACACTCATAGGCACGCACGCAATACAGCCATGAAGAAAAATAAGCAGGCATATACATTTCGATATATAGTATATATACTATACTAAATAGATACAAACATACAGGTCCCAGGTACGATTCCAACCCTCAGCAATGTGTTGAAGTGTACCTGAGCAAGATACTTAACCCCTAACTGCTCCCCCCTCCATGCTACTCTGTGGGCAGCACTCAGCTGGGTGAAGCTGAAAAGTTCCCCCGCAAGATGTGATCGAGGTATCAAAAAATGTTAATAATTTAAAAAAAATGCACACATTGTCCTCCCTCTGTATTTTGGTGAAAACACCAAAATACAGCGAGAGGACAATGTGTTTCTGAGGGTAAACACCACCACACTCCAGTGGTTGATATATACTGCTAGAGGGAAATGATATGGTAAAGAAAATATATATTGTTTTGTTATGTAAACAAAAGGGCAAAGTTACATACTATGCCTTTAGATGCAAAAGAGTATCAAAGCATTGTATAAAATCACATTAGTATAATGTTAGTAGTTATTAAGGCCTATTGTTTCTATTAAATACAATATCAGCGTTTTTCTGTAATCCAATTATAAGTCAGGGATGTGCACTTGTTTCTCATGGGAAATACTCAGTATTTCTTATTATCTAATTTGAGGTCAACCTGTGAATGTGAGGATGAGCAGTTGGCTCTCTGCTATTAGTTACATGTCCTTGTGTTATTATGGTATAATGGTAAACAATGTGGGCACCCCTGGCAGTGGACGGTTGGTACATGGCAGCACATAGTTGGCACCTCTTATGTTATTCCAGATGGCTCTACAGTCTACACCATAAAAGTGTCTGTGCACGGTTGTGTGTTTGAGAGAACTTATAGAGATAGTAGAGCAGTCGGAGGAAACTCAGACACAGAGAAACGAGGAGGAAGACAGACTCAATGTGACAGCAAGAGAAAACAACAAACAAGCAAGAATAATAAAAAGAAAAGGTGTGTGTGTGTGTGTGTGTGTGTGTGTGTGTGTGTGTGTGTGTGTGTGTGTGTGTGTGTGTGTGTGTGTTGTTCGTGTGTGAGCGCACATGCGCGTGCGTGTCCTTTTTGGCTGACCCAGTTGATTGGCAGCAGGATCAGTGAGTCAAAGTGCCAACTTGTACTACATGCCGTCACGTAGAGAAGAGAAGAGTCTGCACTGCTCAGTACAAGTCGACCTCACTTTGATATGTGTGTGTGTGTGTGTGTGTGTGTGTGTGTGTGTGTGTGTGTGTGTGTGTGTGTGTGTGTGTGTGTGTGTGTGTGTGTGTGTGTGTGTGTGTGTGTGTGTGTGTGTGCAGTCTGTGCACGCTCGCACATGCCCGCATCTATGTCTGTGTATGATTGTGTGAGTCCGTCTGTCTGTCTCATTCTGTGTGTATGTTATTAGTTGAACTATGGGGGTCAGTTTCCCCTTGATGCATGCATTACATAACCAAGGTTGACAGGGAGCTATTACAAACTCAACACATGAGCACATACTGTGCCTGTCAAAGCTAAACGCTCTGGACAGGAACAACCCCCCCCCTCTCTCTTCAATAACCTCTCTCCATCCTATCCTCTCAACTGCCATACATGGGTCGAAAAGTCACAGAATCACACTTAAACAACAATGTGTTTGCTGAAAGAGGGTTATTTTCAAACGCCTCTGTCTCAACAATGAGTGGGAGTGGGGGTACAAGTACTGTATATGTGCGAGTATCATTTTGTCAACCAAGTGATTTATTGTTACCTATATCATTATAGGTAGGATGGTACGATGCTGCATGTCAGCATCAAAAAGTAATTTAAGGCTCTGTCAGTGACCCACACGGATCTAATGATGTCATTTGAAACTCATTCCATTATGCCCATATATGGATAGAATGCACATTAGGGGAAAACTGTTATTTGGTTCTGTCTCTTTTCTCCCTGACTTAAATGAAAACCAGCTGATGTTAAAGGCATGCAACATAAAGATGACATCATCACTCTCACTCACGAGGGTCTACCAATATCTGTGTGTGTGTGTGTGTGTGTGTGTGTGTGTGTGTGTGTGTGTGTGTGTGTGTGTGTGTGTGTGTGTGTGTGTGTGTGTGTGTGTGTGTGTGTGTGTGTGTGTGCGTGTTTGTGTGTGTGTGTGTGTGTGTAAACAGTACTGTATTATTTTGATTGTTTATGCTTAGAATCACTCAGCATAAAAGACTCTTCAGGGCTCAAGTTACCAACACACCAAATTACCAACACACCTCTGTGTGTGTGTGTGTGCGTGTGTGTGTGTGTGTGTGTGTGTGTGTGTGTGTGTGTGTGTGTGTGTGTGTGTGTGTGTGTGTGTGTGTGTGTGTGTGTGTGTGTGTGTGTGTGTGTGTGTGTGTGTGTGTGTGTGCATGCGCGCCTGCGTGCGTGCGTGCGTGCGTGCGCGCTTATTTTATGATTTGAGTTGGTGTGACTGGTATAAAGGATAAAGGATACAGTACACAAGTATAGGAAATGACTGCTTAAATGTGCATTCCCCAAACAAATTAGCATCACATCACAAGGTGTCTTACTGTCTCTCAGAGGATGCCATGTAAATGTATCAGTATTATTTTTTCCCCACCAAATCTATGGTCTATAAAGCCAGCTATGTTAACTAAATTAGACAAAGTTGATGCTGCCTATATTCTATTCTCATGAAAAAAAACACCTATTCATCTTCTGCAACATTGGTGCGTCAGCATTGCCTCCACATCTCAGACCGTTATTTAACATCAGACTATTGTTACCTTCCCTCTGTTACTTGGCTTTTATAAAGACATTTCCCCTAGAGTCCTCTAGGACTGAAGAGAGAGAGAGAATAAAGAGAAATTATGATTAAACTGAGCCAGCGCTTGGCTGTGTGAGAGAGAAACCCAGGGGTAAACCTGAGCAGGTTTAAGCCAGCACAGCCCTTAGAAGGCAGTGATTCCAAGCATGGTTCGGCAGTGAACGTGCCAAAAATGTGCGACGCATCAAGGAGCTTCAAACAAACGGAGCACGGAATGGAGTCTAAGTTAATTGCATATGATCGGATCACATCAACAACAGTTGAGTTAAACTGCCTGAAATCCTACAGAATCAAGTCTAATCTCAGAGTGGAGGTGGCTCTTAAGTGAATCATGCAATTCTGAACCACATGAAACTGAACCACTTTGGAAACTACAATCTCTAAATCTCTGAATTCTCTTGGAGTGATCTCTCCTCACCTCGTTGAAGCGTGCCACCAGGTCCTCCACAGCATTGCTACGCTGTGCATTCTGGGTGGGCATGGCGGGTGCCGACAGCGAGGCCTTGAGGTTGGGGTGGCGTCTGGTTTGACATTCAGGGCTGCCCAGGTCTCGTGTGAGGAAACAGAGGTAGTCCAGAGGAAAGACCTGGACACAGAGATATATAGACGGATGGATGGTTAGATAAGATGAAATACGAGATGCTCCCTGAGAAAACATATTCAGTGCATAATAAAACAAAAGAATGGAAATAAGAGACCAAGAAAACAAAGAGGCAAATCTGATGCAAAATACTGAGATTAGTAATATAACAATTACTGTACAAGAATGAATCACAATCACTGCAGAGTGCGTGTGTGATTATGTGTGGGTTACTACTGTCAAAGATGTCTAATTCAATCTGCTCTCATAATTATACTGCATCACTCTCCTCTTGTTATTACAATCTCTACAAGAAAATCTGTGTCCATCGACACAGACATTTTGATCCTGCTCGAAATACCAGAAGTGAAGTCAATGAAGCTGTCTAAGGCACAGGCTGTAAAAGGTATATTGTTTTCTAAATCCATTTAGAATTTACATCCATCTCAAAAATGGGGGTTAGGGCTGGGGTAGGGTAAGGGTATATGAAATGAATGAAAGTTGTGGGTGTGTGTGTGTGTGTGTGTGTGTGTGTGTGTGTGTGTGTGTGTGTGTGTGTGTGTGTGTGTGTGTGTGTGTGTGTGTGTGTGTATACACACATATTGAATGTGTTGTGCATGTCTGTGTTTGTTTGTTTGTGTGTGTGCGCGCGTGCATGCTTCCCACCCACCCGCTGGTACAGCTGCTGCTCCTGTTGGGTGAGGATGCATGCGATCTCCTCGGGGAACTGGACCAGATGACGCAGCTCGGCCAGCTCCTTGCTGATCCCACTGACACTGGGGGGCAGAGAGCTGCTACTGGTCATACTGTTAGCCAGCTGACGCTCTGCATGGACACAAAGAGAGAGAGAGACAATTTCAAATCAATCAATAGTTGAGACCTAACCACTTTGAACCTAGCAAAACACGAAGGAAAATAAAAGCCTGGATATCGAGGCTATTTAAACCCTAACGACCCTATTCTGGGGCTAACATGTGAGCTTGTAGTTCGGCTGTTTTCACGTAGAGACAAAACTGGAGGGGGTGGCCCGGACCGCTGGCCTAGCAGTCCGGGCACATAGGCTCTAATGTCGCCTGACAGCGCATCGCGGGTTGAGTCCCGTTCCTGACGATCTTTGCTACATGTCTCTCCCCATCTCTCTCTCCCTGTTTCCTGTCCATCTCCACTATAAATAAAAGGCAGAAAAGCCCAAAAGAATATAAAAAATAAAAATAAAAACTGAGGGGGCCTAGTATAGGGCCCTTGGGAATCCGATCAACTACGTATAGGGTTTATATGGGTTTAGATGATTGCTTACCTAATGTATTGAGGCTTATGTGTTTGTGTGTGTGACTGTATGCCACGGTCTGAAATGACATGAAAATGAAAGAAGAGGTCGCACAGCTCGAAGGAGTTTGCAACCTCTTCTTTCATATACTGTATATGCTTTTGCTCAGTGGTCAGCACCTCTGAACTATTGGTGTGCGCCCTTCCAGCTTGTTTGTTTGACTGTCTGAAATGACTCAATGCACTGTATTATCGTCACATTACGGCCATGAACCTTCATGCTGTACATTAGATCTCTAACTCAATACCTGACATATGGGGGTTAAGTGTAATTTGGTCGCCAGAGGTCAAAAGTGGCTCAACTATGCACACCTCTAGGTTGCCCTTGTTTTCTAATGCAATCTTTCTAAAGCTATAGCTCATGGTCTGGACGGACAGACTGAAGGACAGAGAGAAGCAGGTAAACAAAGTATAGAAGAGAAACAGAACAAAACACTTGACTGTTTGTTCTCTTCTTAGAATGTAACTACCTACATGTAACATCTATTTTAGTAGACATTTTGGCAACACCTCTGGTTACTCTGTTGTCTGACAAAAACCACTGATGTACCATTTGTTAAACGTTTCACCCTTTGGTAAATGAGGCACTCATTACTTGGAGTGTAATTCCTTTTATTACCTAATAAAGGATGCAACCGTTTAAAAGTTTATACAAAACAAAGGAAAATTCAATGTTATTGTTCTGCCTTTTAACTTACAGTACTCCCCTGTCAGGCTAAACCGGTACAGACCTCTTTCTTAACCCCTAAGCTTACACCTCCAATAGGAAAATTATTCAGTTCCAATGACCATTTTGTTATTGCATGTAATGAGATTCCTCTCAAGGCTACTTTTGACGTCGTCAATAACATCGATTCAGTGCTCTCACTGCGGTGAGTGACGTGACTGCTACCTGTGTCTATAAATGTTGGGGACAAACAAGCTGCCCTCTAACGGTTAGCCTCTCTCTGATGACTCACCACACCTCAGTCACTGGAGAGAAGCAAAAATCGATCTCCACTCAGCTGCTGTGTTTGAGTTTCAGTCCAGACCATTAGTCTGTCTGTGTGTTTGGACAGGGAACACACGCGCATGCGCATGCGCATGCGCATGCGCATGCACAGACAGACAGACAGACATGGTCTACATTGGAGCTTGTGCTACCAGGTAAACCAGTACAATTTCTTAACCCATTAAGACCTGAGGCCGATTCTGCAAAATGCCTTCTAAATCAGCAGTTCTCACATTTTTTTGTAATTCAAAATTATTCAACATTTTTCAAACACTTTCAAGATTTTTCAAAAATGTTCAAAAATAGCCAACGCTAAAATGTAATATGATATCACATGACATCACAGATGCTTTCCCGGTTTTAATGGTTTAACCATTGCCATGCAAGTCCCCAAAACCCTACCCACCCGAGCACTCATCATGACCATCTGAACAGCCATCAGCTGGGTGAAGCTGAAACTGCTCTTCCTCCAAGATAGAAACAGCTCTGCTGGACTTTGCACTCAGTGGTATATGCAAACATACTGCGTGCATACACACACACACAGAGACTTGGATTGTGTTCAAAACCCACGGCAAAAAAGCTGAAAATCGGAATGCCGTTTGTATTACTCTGATGAACATTGAGCGTAATGTAAATTATTACTAATAATGTATATCTGTCTGTGTGTTTACATGGGCTGAAGGGAATCCTGCTAACTGCTTTGACAGTGACTAAAGGTTGGAGTTGGTTGGAGGTTCATCAGTGTATGTACCTGACCGATGGAGGGCACAATAGCAGCTCACCGCTATTTTGAAAATATCGTCTTTAGAATATAAAGAGTCATGTGTCATCTAAAGTTTAAGTGATTCAGTGGAATCATTCTGTATTTTTTGAACACTATAGAGTCCCTATCCTGGACATGTCATAATAGCAGAAATACAACCACACGCTCACAATCTGTTGCAACACGATGAGTTCTGATGTACACTGGCTAAGTGGTAGAGATTTGTTTTTCTGTTTTATTCAGATAGGACAGTGGTTCTCAAAGTGTGGTCCAGGGACCCTCAGGGTTCCAAATGGACCCTTACACGTCTGTAACTCCATAAAAAGTTTGTTAACCACTGAGATAGGAAAAGACAGGAAAAGAGACAGGAAAGCAAAGGCAGAGAGTGAGAGAGGGGAGATGCAAAGACATAATACCAGGAGTCGGATTCAAACATGGCTCCTCACAACTCACAGGGTGCAGGTGGTCAGTGCACAAACTGGCTGAGCCCCCAGGCACCCCGTTGTCCTGTTTGTCCAATGATTATGTCATTTAGGATTAATGTTTTGCACTTTGTTTACAGCGCAGTGCCATGAAGGCTAGCACTGGGAAACACACACCATACATTGAGTACCAGGAATTAGACACACACACGTTGTGGTAATTGTCGCCTGTCCGACACACGGAAAAGCACACATACGCACGCACACACGCACACACACACACACACACACACACCATGTCCTATGTCCTGGGTAACCCTTGAGATGTGCTACAGGTAGCCATGGTAACAGCAGTTACTGCTCTGCAGGAGAAAAAAAAGTATTTGTAGTTTGATTTGTGGAGCTGGCTTAACAGCTTTGTGTGTGTGTGTGTGTGTGTGTGTGTGTGTGTGTGTGTGTGTGTGTGTGTGTGTGTGTGTGTGTGTGTGTGTGTGTGTGTGTGTGTGAGAGGAAGAGAGAGTCAGTCAGAGAGAAAATAGAAAAAGAAAATTGCACTCTTCTGAGCACAGATCCCCACCAGACCGGGTTGCCTACCCAGGGCTGTTGTGCGACCTGTTATAGCGCCACCATGAGGCCCATTTGAAGCATTTGGCATTTTGTGCAAAACGGCACACTCCCCTGAACTTTGGAAGCCAATCATAATGAAATATGACAAATCGGACAGATAAATGACATGACTATAGAGATAATGTGTACCGATTGGCTTGAGGTTTGAACAAAATGTAGGCGTGATATCAAAATTGTTTGGGGGGGAACAAGTGGATGAAGTTGAATTGCAGGATTATAATAGAGCAGAGAGGCAGAAGCAGGGGGGGAAGAGAGAGTGAGAGTGAGAGAGAGAGAGGGGGGGTCAGGGATGTCATCAGAAAAAGCAAAAAGCCAAGACAACAGTAATCCTCCACTGGAAAATGTATGGGAATCCTCAATTCCCTAAAAAAAAAGGAAATAAAGGCACATCCCGAGAGCGAGAGAGCGAGACACAGGAAACGAGAGAGGAAGAGAGAGCTGGGGAGTGCGCTGAGACTGAGCGATAAAGACAGAGATAGGGAGGAAGGTTTAAGTGGAGGGAGTGTAGTTGTGCGGTTTACACAGTCCAGCAGGTGTGTATGTTCTCTATCACACTGAGCACTATAGCAGAATCCAGCTACACTACATACTGTAGCCTCGAGAGAAAGACCAGAGGTAGTTTATGTAAACTGTACTGACCAAGGGATGTTATTTACCTAAGAAACGCACAGTTAATAATCGGGCTAGGACACTTACCTACACCACAAGCGGTTGTAATTACTTTTAGATTGAAATATGGACACAAACAAGGTTTTACGGAGTAGACCAGTGGTTCTCAACCTGTGGGGGTCCCCACATGATTTTTGGGGGGGTCCCCAGATGACAGTGAAGTGACAATTTAACTCATTCTCTGCCATTGATGTGTTTTTTTCCAAAACAAAAAAAAGACCATTACTGCATTAAAATAAATCAACATACTATAAAAAATTATCAAATATTGGCCAAATTGTCAAATAATATAAGAAAGAAGCAAAAATTGTGACACAATATTTAGAAGTGGAACCGAGTCAAACATAATGTAACGCCTCAACTCCTACAATTCCAAGTGTTTGTCAGGGTGGGGGTCCCCAGTTCAAATATGATTATTTTAGGGGGTCGTGGCCTGAAAAGGTTGAGAACCACTGGTGTAGAACCACAACACAGATCAAGATGCACACTGGAGCAAATCTTTCCATATGACCCTACTGACCACTAGTCCAGTGTGTATCGTCCTGCATGTCTCTCACCCCCCACACACAAACATTTTATTTTGGCAAGCAGCGTAAAATAAATTGTATAGAAAACAGCTGTACCCATCTGGCATCACATTTTTCTTTTAATAATCTATAATTTTCACACGCTCAAAATTGCATAATGTTGAAAGAAAAATTGTCACCCTGAAGCACGTATACAGTGATGTGGCTTTAAGCTGGGTTCATCAACTCATATCATAGGATATTCTCTCTTTCTCCACTTGTTGCTTTACCTGCCGGATCACACCATGAAGAACATCTCGCCGATCGTTCTTCATTAGCTTTCAGTAAAATATGAGCACTAGCACGATCCATTGGGGCGATCGTCGGGCCTCATTATCTAAATAAATATATTTCTTGGCCAATTATAAATGATGGCATGTACAGAAAGCGAGAAGCGGTCAAAAAATGTAATGCTGCAATATTGCATAATTTTGTAATATACTATAATTTTGCATTTTGGTTAGTTTTGCACTCCTAGTTTTGGTTATTTCGTAACTATAACTATAATAACCCAGTGTCCAACCTTCAGTCTCTTCAGGCTGTACGCTGGCCCTCGGACTGCTGGCTCCTCTTCCCCAGCAGTCCTTTTGAAGTGGAAATCATTTCATGGGTCACATGAATTTCATGACTACTTAATTAATTATGCTAATTATCCCTTTTATCCAAGCAGGCAGGGACCCAGTCAGAGCAAGCTGTCAGTTTCAGATGTGTCCTGTAATAGGCCATTACAATTATTTAAAAGTGAAGGTGCATTAACACATAGGTAAGAGCCGCCCTCTCCACCAGTAAGTCCTAAGATAATACATCTTTATTATCTCTGCCAGGTTTTTACCCGCATCTGTGTTCATTTCACAAACCACTGCACCAATCAGCATCAAATTTATTTCAAAGGCCAATGACCTCAACCCCTGAATATTTTTCAAATCCGTCAACGACAACTGTGTGTTTTTGTGTGTGAATTTATAACCTCAGCCATACCACTGACTCTTGCCTAAATATGGAGTTCCACCCGGCCTGGCAAAGATCAGTTTTGGATCCCAACGTCCGGCTTTCGAACCACTGATGTAAATGATGAATAATATAGAATTTTAGTGAGCATGAAACAGGGGGAGAGGATGCTCATCTGCATGCTGAAAAAGGAGCCCTTTATCAGTGTGTACGTGCGTGTGTGTGCACAATATGTGTGTGTCAGGCCAATGTCTGCATAGATCCTGTTCAGAAAGGTGATGGTGGAGGGAGGGAGCAGATAGGCTGAACATCCTTTTTAAAGATTCTTCCTTTATTTTTGAGTTGATCATTGAGTTGATCATTGTGTTCCTGATTTGGCAAATTAGATGCACCAGAGAGACACAGGAAATAAGGGGGGCAGGGGGTGATGATGACACAGTATATTGTTGTAAAATGGATATGAACCCGCAGCATCTTTGTTCAGTGAGCCGTCAGAGTGCTCCGCTTATTGAGCACACATCCAGCTGGGAATCTAATGCCTCCTCAGTGACACACACACACACACACACACACACACACACACACACACACACACACACACACACACACACACACACACACACACACACACACCTAAGGCCCCTCACATACAGGCACTCACACACATACGTTTGTATTACTATACTTGTAAGGACGTCGACATTTTAGGCCAGCGATTTTATGAATACCATTTTCAGTTTTCTGCCATTTCCAACACTAACCCTAAAGCCGGATATAGTAGATCTGCTATTTTCGGTTGTGACACCAGCACGCAACTAGTATAAATCAGGTACAACTCTAAACCCAATCAACCATAAAACAACCATAAAACAGAGCCCAAACAGCTCCTGGATACAAAAGTGCCAAGACCTATGACGTCAACTAATGCAAAACGTCCAAAAAGTGGTTTATCTTACCCCATTATCCCCTAAGTAAGGGATCATCTATGTCGAGCTGTGCAGTTATTGAAAAGTAATGCAGTATGTATTGGCAAATAATAACCCTCCAACGTGAAGTGGAGGAGGGTTGCCTTGCGTGCGTTCTTTTTCAGAGTGGATTATCCTGCTTACTGTACAATATGCCATGGCCACTCAGCGACCATTAAATGTGCTATGTTTATTCATATTTTGGGGCAATAAGCTCTTTGGATAGAAACCTTTCACGATGGGCAAGACCTAGCCTGTTGAGTGTCTAAAGTCTAAAGTTAACGGAAGTACTGGAATTTGGCGGAAGTACCACCCAAGGAAGTGACGGATCTGTTTACATTCTCTGTGCATGAAACACGTGTTGTGATTGGTCGAAAACGACAGTTTCCAAGGGAAGTGCAAATGATGGAAGTCCCACCCTATAGACACTCTGTGCATTAAGTAGTGACCAGGTTTTACTCCTTGGAGATGAGAAAATATGCCTCTCTAAATAATGCCATGGCCACAAGTATTCTCTGTGGGCCATGGCATATTGGCATATAGGTTTGGAACTATATTTAATCCAAAAGGAACAAGGAGAACCTTTTTGTTAGTCTGATGTACCTGTTCTGGATGTACCAATGAAGTCAAGCAGTGAGACACAATGGAAAGTCAATAGGAACTGTAATACCTGTAGGTGGAATCTTTCAACAACTATCAGGCTTGTTTGGGTGAATCACAAGCAATTTTTAAGGCAAAGCAGAGGAGCCTTGAACACAGACAGAGAGACAGACAGAGAGACAGACAGACAGACAGACAGACAGACAGACAGGCAGACAGGCAGACAGACAGACACAATCAATGCATTCGATGACAAGTTTGATACTAGGCTTTGTAGGTCACTCAAACAGGTGCAATACACCATTATAAAGTCAGATAAATTAATTTCCCAATGACCTTTTAAAAGATAGTACAACATTATCTACAAATGAATCACACCATTTAGTTTATTATGTTATTAGTTATTAGTAATGTTTTGAAATAACAATATAGGTTTGATGTATTATTATCATTATTATTATTGTTTATCTTATGGGCAAGTTTATCAGGTTTAAAACACTAACTGGACTGTCTGCCCTAGACTCCAAGAATAACATTCATCATTCAGTAAATATAATGCACAAAGCCAAAACAAATAAATCATTGGACTACAGTTGACAACAGACTTTGAAAAATATATATATAATTTCAATACAAAATCTTGAACCATGTGTTCCTTCCTTCCTTCCTTCCTACACAAAAAAACAGACTCTCATCCTGGCATCCAGGAATAAACATATTCTTAGATTGGTGAGGTGCTTGCCACTCCAGTGACATATTCCAGACATGAACAGCGGAATAAAACGTAATTGTTTACTTTCTCCGTGACGGGCAGGACATCGGTAGTAATCAATTAAGAGTTATGCTGAAGCAGAGTTACAAGTCTGCGGAAACTTGAAAGTAACCCGAAGCTATTAAACACATTGGCACGGTCCTCATGTGGGGCTCTGCTATGAGTAAGCCTGTAAAAAAATCTGGGTCCTGACCCACGGAATTGGCAAAATAATAACATCATTACGACATACAACCTATAACTATATTGTCACGCCAATTCCTTTAAGATGGAAACAAAGCTATCATTGTGCCATGGTGTTGTGTTTAAGAACTGGTAGAATGTGAACAACCAGTTCTGGAAACGCCAACTCAACCAGGAAATAAAACGTGGATTCACACACTCTCCCACACACAGTATCCTTAGTGTTAACTTACACACAGTATAGAGTATACACACAAGAGCAAACAAATAAGCAAGCAGACACACACACAAATGGAAGGACTGAAGTGAGGCGTGTGTGTGCACGGGCACGCATGCACGTGCGCGCGAGCGCACACACACACACACACACATACACCCACCCCCCCCTCCAACGGTGGCAGCAGTAGCAATGCACATCGATTTCTTGACAATGTTGAGTTACTGTAGGGAGTTTCTCTGCTGACTCACATACCGTATGTGTACACACATACTGTACACTCAACACGCATAAAAGGGGAGGGCTACGACAGATAAACGACCATCCTTAAACCTCAAACAAGTCTTAAATCTGCATAATGGAGCAAACAAAGAGTGAAGTAAGACAGAATGAGTTCTTTGATAATATGTGAGCTCTTCCAGAATACACCAAGACCCCCCAAAGACCACTATATACAGCCCCATGCAGAACTTCAGACACCTGCCAGCCGACATTTAGCATTTCAAGGGTGGGTTTTTCAAGGGTGGAAACCTTGTATGTCCAAAACCGTTCCTTTTATAGTTTAAAAAGTAAAACTACTATTTAAAAGTAGTGAAAATAGCCACGCTCTACAAGATCACAATGCGTTGCATTGTGACATGTTGTTGTGAGCTTATAGATCTACTATTTTCACTACTTTTGGGCGACAACTTTTGTATGACGAATTAGGACATTCATTCATGAGAAAACATCAAAAGTTGAAATGCGGAGATCCGAGGTATCTGCCTGACAGCAACGATTTGACAGCACAACAGGTCAACTGACCTGATAGGCTCACTTCAAAATAGCATGACAAAAGCTTGAATATTTGCCCATAAAAATATTATCACGTCATTAAGATAATCCCATATCTAATATTCCTTGTCTAATATATCGTGTATATGATGCATATTTGGACTACGCATCTTCCGATCATCAAAAACTGATGCAGACAAAATTGTTTTTAACGCTTCTGTAGCTACCTAATCCTATTTCCTAGGATGCCCCACTGGGAGGACGAGAAGGCTGACTACCTATTGAACACGAGAACACGCAACAAGCATTTAATTCCTCTCATTTGATTTGAGCAGTGCGTGAGGCACCTCAGGTGTCGCATAATAGAAACCTTAATGAACATCGATAAGTTCACTTTCTATTCATACGAGTGTTTTTAGAATCACCGCTCACACACACACACATTAGTGGTAGCACAGCACATAAGGGTCCATTTGGGTCCACATTTACACTCTCAAAGAGTTAAATTGACAATGTATCATCTGCTAACCCACACAGTCAAAACCATTTGTAACGAATAAGAGTGTACGAATGTAACCAAAGAGACCCTGACTGGGTCCATTTGGTTACATTTGTACACTCTCAGAGTTGAATTAACACTAAGGATTTTACTCTCCAGTGGATGCAGTGGACTTAAGTCACCGTTGCCTGTACTGTACTCACTGATCAGCTTGTAGTCCGTTCTGTGAGAGGGCTTCATGGTTGACAGATTCAGCTGAGCGGTCAGGTTGGCAGTCGCTCTGCCTCCCACACTGACAGCTCAGTGCCCGAGTGAACCAAATACACTTGTCCACATTTCAGCTGAGAGTCCCTTGCAGCTGTTCCCTCTGCCTCTCTCTCTCTCTCTTGCTCTCTCTCCCCCTGCCTTTCTCTGCCACTCTCTCTTTTGCCCTCTCTCTCTGCTGTGCTCTCTCTCTGCCTCACTCTCTCACTCTCTCTCTTTCTGTTTCTCTGCGTTCTCTCCCTCTCTCTCTCTCTTTCTTTCTCTCTCTCTGACTGTCCAGCCTCCTATATCTTTCTCCCACTCCCTATTTCTTTCATTACTTGAACTTTCTAACTTGAATTGTGATTCTACTCTCTCTCACCTGCTTTACGCTCTCTCCCTCGCCTCAACAAACCATTTCTCTCTCCCTCCCTTTTCTCCCCTCCCACTCTTCACTGACAGCATACATAGTTTACAGCCATGTGCTAGAGTTAGAGGAGCCAACTCACTGCATAGTGTACACACACACACACACACACACACACACACACACACACACACACACACACACACACACACACACACACACACACACACACACACACACACACACACACACACACACACACACACACACACACACACACACACACACACACACACACACACACACACACACAGGCTGAACGATGGGGGAAAATAGCCAATATATATTATATTTAAATTGTCAGAAGTAATGTTAAGTAGGCTACAGATCTACAGTATAAGATCATTTTGCTGGGGAACCCCTGGAACTCCCTCAAGGACCCCTGAGGGTTCCCGGACCCCACTTTCAGAACTACTGGACTAGAACAGCGGAGAAAACCTGCAGTAACAAACCGTCGCCCCACTGCTCTGAAAACCAAACCTGAAACCGTCCCAATAAGGACCACCCTAAAATCTTTGGATTGGTTCTGACATTTCCAAATAGTTTCAACACAAAAAAACACACACACTTGGATGTGGATGTGTACTTGCCAACACCCCCCCCCCCCCCCCACACCACACACACACACACACACACACACACACACACACACACACATAAACAAACACTGCCAAACACATGCACACAGGGCCACGCTCAATACACACAAAAGCCCATCCGACGGACAGTGCATTAGCGAGGTGTTAACATAAACAGTGTTGTGTTGACACAGAAGCTCCATGAAACAAAAACACGTTGTTAGTTATGATCTCCCCATCTGTCAGTTTCTATACCTGAATGTGCGTGTGTGCGCGCGTGCATTTAATTTTGTGCCTGTGCATACAGATACATCTGCGTGTTCGAGTAAGCCTCCGTCTCTCTAAAACACAGAACACGGCATGTACACATAAGTGCATACATGCATAAATGCACATATATGCAGTATACATAGTGCATTACACAAGGACAGTAAAATACCTAGTGTTAATTTAACTCTGACAGTGTCCATTTGGGTCCATTTTACACCCTCAGATTTTAAATCAACACCGTAGATTTTACTGTGTGCACAGGCTCATGTCCACCTTGACCTTGGCTTACCCTCATCTATTCTTGTTGTCTTTATTTTCTCCACCACCAGTATTTGGTTTTATGGGTGTCAAGAGTTTACCATCACAACACAGCCCTGCCACACCGATGTAGGCCTGCAACAGTTAATCAAACTGCTTTAATCTATGATAGAACAAAAAATCATAAAAAAGCTAAAATAACACATCTACAATCTACAAGCTCAGAATGCACCGCAATGCAACGCGTTGTGAGCTTGTAGATATGCTATTCTACAAGTTAGACAATTTTAGCATGACACCATTGTAGGACAAAGCCTAACTAGCCAAAGACTAATCAATTAAGCCAATTGGAAAAAATCTATTCAAATACTTTTGCGGCGATTCATTGATTATTGTTATTATTTTTCTTCTCTTTTTTTCTCCCCGATTATTCAATTAATCAAAAAAGTAATCGATAGACTTAGAAGATAAACGAAAGTTAAACGATAGTTGCAGCCCTAGACTAATGGCCCCCCTCCCGCCCCACCCCAACCTATGCAATAGGTTGGGGCCATAGACTTGACCAACCTTCACCATAAAACACTCTTCTCTACTGACCCGCCGTCTAAAATCACACGCACGTGTCACGCAACCAAGAGATACAGCACATGTCAATGACCGTCTGACGCACATCAGAGGAGCCAGGGACGCGTTTCCAGATCATTGCGGCCGCACGTGGCAGCTGGAGAATGTAAAGAAAAACATTCCACCTATCACCACTTAATGCTAAAGCTCAGAAAATATTACTACAGCCACACAGACCCTTGTGCTGGTAATCCTCCAAGGCATTTGGGACCAGAGCCATTGATAGACTGCATGTGGTACGTTGTGTTGGACTATAGCTGCTGCCTTATCTCCAACCGGGAGTGTAGATTTAATGCCTAATTTATAATCCATCGCACCACAGTGTCCTCCGCTGAAAATAGCCAATACACAAGCTCACAATGTGAGCTGGACCAGTGGTTCTCAAACATTTTCATGCTCAGGGACAGGTTTTCATTTTGTGCCAGGGACCCCCATAAGAGCTTGTAGATTGACTAAGTATAAATCAGGCTTACGGGTTGGCTGCAGATGAACAACTCCCAGAACATCATTCAAGATCAAAGCATAGGGCAAGATTTCAGCCCGATCATTGCCCCATTGACTTCCATCATAAAATTAAATGATTTCATATAAACCATATGTAAAAGATAAAAGTAGTTCCTTAACTATGAAACAAAAGCCTTCAAAAGTCAATGACTTGAGACCACTATAAAATTGATAAAATTAATTGCCAGCACTCCTCAAAAAGCTGTGTCCTTTTTTGAGCTGTCTTAATCATCGATGCTAGCACAGGCTACAGTCCACAGCTATAACATATTGATGGGGTTGAGCTATTTTGGCAGTATTTGCTGTATCATCAAAGATACTACAGAGAAATGGTCACTTATTAGGGGTTGAACACTGAGCACAGGACTAGCACCATACATGGTCAAATAAAAGCAAACATTATTTGCTTTAGAACTAAAGCTTGGACAAGACCTCCTCAACTTTGGTATAATGAAAGTGACATCCCCTTGAAGAATTGATAAAATGAAAAAACAACGACCACGGACAGCTCTGGATAACCTATAAACTCACTCAATTTATCATTTGAATTAATTCAAGCTCCATCAACTCTTATTTAACCAGGAAAGTTGACGAGGAACATTCGTACGCGCAGTTAAGCCTGCAGCATACTCCAAACAATTATTCTGGATTCGGCAGGTCGTGCCGAAATGAACAAAATTCTATGAGGATAAAACGGTTTTATACACACTCATAGACTAGGGCGATCATCATGATCATGTTTAAGTTGTTGACGATTAATTGTTGTGCAAATAATTGCTGATTAAGTTAACGGTTTAATTGTGTTTTTGGCATTGAACATTGGAACATGTAAATCAAAATTACATTAATGTTTGCCTTTTAGGGTTTGTAAACAAAAACAGGGACGGTATGAAAAATAACTTAAATATACACAGAAATGACTGACAATGACCGGTACCAATCAAAATAAATTATGTACGGCCAAAACAGGCTAAGCATTTACAAATTCTACTGCACTGACTCATCTCAGTCTTAACCACAGGAACCTTATCGTTCCTATTCTGGCCATGTCACCACAGGAGATCACACAGTTCTGTGTGAAGGGCAGGAAGAGGGTGTTTATACAACAGTGGTTCTCAAAGTATGGTCCCTCAGGGGTTCCTTGAGGGGGGTTCCAAATGGAACACTTTACAGGTCTGTAACTCTGAGAGTATACAAATGGAACCAAACAGACCCAGTAAGGGTCCATTTGGTTCCATTTGTATACTCTCAGAGTTATGGGGGGGGGGGGGTCCATAAAATTAAAAAGTTAGAGAACCACTGAGATAAAACATTGAGCATCCAAACATTGAGCATCCATCTGCCACTGAGGCCTCAGTTTCTGTTTACATTGTACAGAGTGACTCATCAACTTTCAGTTTGAACACACACAGCACCTGCTGATGTGATTGGCAGGCCCTAAAAGGCCTCTTGAGGAGCTACGAGGCTGCGTGGGTCTGGAGCCTTAATTGCTTCCCGGAGAACCCAGAACAGCAAAATGCTGTTATGGGCATTCATCAAATATCTGGACTGTTTTGGCATAGGGTCAGAGGAGTGTGATTAGTGTGTGTGTGTGTGTGTGTGTGTGTGTGTGTGTGTGTGTGTGTGTGTGTGTGTGTGTGTGTGTGTGTGTGTGTGTGTGTGTGTGTGTGTGTGTGTGTGTGTGTGTGTGTGCGCGCGTCTACTTTAAGTACTGCCAAGCCTGCAGCTGTGTGTGTGTACTGTATGTGTGTGTTGGTTCTATTCCACTTCCCGGACTCCTATAAAAAAAGAAAATTATTGCATCATAATGTTGAAGCCTAATGTAGTGTGTGTGTGTGTGTGTGTGTGTGTGTGTGTGTGTGTGTGTGTGTGTGTGTGTGTGTGTGTGTGTGTGTGTGTGTGTGTGTGTGTGTGTGTGTGTGTGTGTGTGTGTGTGTGTGTGTGTGTGTCTAATTAATACTTGGAGGTCATGGAAAGGCCAAAAGTCATATATCTATGCAAGTTGTCAAAAACCAACCAAAAACCAACATACACTGAATTCAACCATCTGTGTAGATCTGCGTGCGTGCCTGCCTGCCTGCGTGCGTGCGTGCGTGCGTGCGTGCGTGCATACGTGCGTACGTACGTGCATGCGTGCGCCGGTGAAACCTCATCAGTGGTGCAGAACAGACAGCCTGTCACCTGGCATGTGGCCAGAGGCAGTAGATGTACGAGGATCAGCTTACATTAAAGTCATAAGTTACATCAGTGCAGAGGAGCTGGACACAACAACTAGCCAACTGACCCACACACAGACCAGAGAGAGGAGAGAGAGAGAGACCAGGGAACAACAATGCCAAGGAAACCATCCTAGAAACAAATCTCCATGATGCACAGCAGTGGCTCTCAAAGTGAGGTCCAAGGGGGTTCAAGGGGGTCCAACAAAATGAGTTAATATAATGAAAATCTGTTTGACCACTTCAACCTTATTTACATTGGCTATTTGAAAATGGTCAATCTACAGGCTCACAATTGCTACTGCTATTTGCTACTGCTATTTTCAAAACATCTTCAAAAACTGTGAACATAACCGTCTCTTTGGTTCACCTCTTTGGGTCAACTGGCCGCATATGAGAGACTGTCTTATAGGTTGCTCAACAAGATGGACAAATATGACCTAAACTGGGGACATTATCATCTGCATGTGTCGGGACTTGGATGACGTTTCCGGCTCTGAGTGAGCTTCATTGACCACAAAAGACTCTTAGGAAAGACTTGCCTGGATTATGGCTGAGGTAGACTGCGCTATGCTTCTGTGCACTGTACTTATGATTTGCTTTATTGTTGTTGTGCTTTTGTTGTTTGTAATGTATGTCTTGTCTTGTTATTATTATTGTTGTTGATGTAGATGTTTATTACATAAGGGAAAAAAGTAAAGTACCAATCATAAAATGAAAAAAAACTGTGAACATTAAAAAAAAAAGTCCCTGGCACAAAATATTTTTAGATGGGGTCCACGGCATTCATATTAATGTGGGAAAAGAAATCCACTGCTACACGCTTTACCTACTTACACACACAGGAGATTGGACATTTAAATCAAAAGCCAAAGGGACACATTTAGTCCTAAAAAAAACACACAGGATACACAGCATCTATCCCAGTAAAATGGTGTCTGCCTTCATCTCCTATTCTCTAAGCTAGAAGCTTCCAGCCGAGTCTCAAGGAGAAATGCTAACAATACCAAGTCACTGTGTGTGTGTGTGTGTGTGTGTGTGTGTGTGTGTGTGTGTGTGTGTGTGTGTGTGTGTGTGTGTGTGTGTGTGTGTGTGTGTGTGTGTGTGTGTGTGTGTGGTGTGTGGTCAAGGTATTGTTTGAAGCTAATCAAAAGAGGCTGGTTCACATCTTTGAAGTGACCTTGGCTCTTGAAACCTCCAGTATGCTCTGATGTGAAGAAGATACAGGGCTGTGGAGTGGTTCTGATGTGGCAAGAAGACTCAAAGCTTTCACCTCGCTCTGTGTGTGTGTGTGTGTGTGTGTGTGTGTGTGTGTGTGTGTGTGTGTGTGTGTGTGTGTGTGTGTGTGTGTGTGTGTGTGTGTGTGTGTGTGTGTGTGTGTGTGTGTGTGTGTTTGTGAGACACACAGAGAAAGTGATAAGAGGAAGAGGAACAGGGTGACCAGTGGGATTAAGCAGGGTCCAGAGACTCTGTCCTGCTGTCCTGAGAAGCATTAAGTGTCTCTTTTTGACCATGAAGGGTAACTCAGAATCTTCCTTAACCTGAAACTTTCTAGAACATTTTAACCATGTTAGATTCATCGAAAACACCCGTCCTTGGTTCTGGTGACTCACCCTGCCCTCCTAATGCTTGAGGGGGCCGTGTTTTTCCGATAATTGTTTTCATTTATTTTATTTTTTATTTTTATTGTATGTTATTTTTTTCATTTTCCTATTTTTTTTTTAAATAAATGAAAAAAGTAATTGAAAAAACACGGCCCCCTCGCGTATTAGGGGGCGGTATGAGTCACCAGAACCAAGGATGTGTGTTTTCGATGAATCTACAGTAACATGGTTAAAATGGAGTTTGAAGTTACAATGGGTTTGTATAGGAAGGGGGCGTGTCTGATAAAATTAATATCAAATATCTGAATACTGAATCGAGCAACTTAAAAACTGTCTGGGGGACTCACAAGGGCCTGAGTAGACGATAAAATGACAAAACGTTTTTTTGAAAGTGAAATATCCCTTTAAGTGAACATTTGTAACTCATGTTACAACTTGGTGCCACGCTATGAGCTTGTAGATCTGCCGTAGCGTATATGGAAACAAATCCAGAACGTGTGAAATATGTTACATGGCATGGTTGACTAAGTTCTTGCAGTGGAAAAGAGCTGTGTCCAGGGATAATGTAGGACAGACAAACCACAGGGGACCACAGTGACTCAACCCCAGCCATTTACAGACTGCTATCCTTCAGCCATGTCAAAACACACTCAGCCAGTGTCACACTGCATCACCCATTTTGTTTCAACATCCAAATGTTTGATCATCCAGGTTCTCTTTCTGACATATTTTAGTATCTTACTTTTTATATTCTCTTTTTTTTTAGGAGATACTGGTTTTAACTAGAAACTGGAATTTGTAGCAGTGTTGAGGCTGATTTGGTCTCAGCTGGGCTTCCCAGCATAAATAAAGGTTTTAGCCACTTCCAATCTGGCATCCCTATTTTTGGGCATGTCATTATAGGCATGGCATTATATAAAAGTTTACGATACAATATATTATTATTAACAATAATAAATATATTATAATTATTATATTTGACACATAAGCACATTATCATTAACGCAAAATAACCACTCATTCTGCTAGCTTTTCTCAAAGCATCCGTCTACCATGGTGCAATGGTCTGTCATTTCTATAGCGCCTTTTATCCAAAGTGCTTTACGATGTACCTCCTGAGCCACTGCCGCCCATATTCATTACAGACGACTAAGTGAGCCAGTAAACATTTCCACACACACACACATACACCGTCAAACTCACCTTTGAGCACGGCGTGTCCGGTGGAGCCCTGCGGTGCAGGACAGGGCAGGGCAGAGCGAGCACCGAGGGCAGCTGTGGCCTCCAGCAGGGCTCCGCTCAGTAAGGAACACACTGATGTCCTCTGGCCCGCGGCACGGTAAAACCTAAACACACAAACACACACACGCAGTAAATACACATTCATTAACACAAGCCTGATTTATACTTTGTCGTACGACAAATGCTGCATGCCGAAAATAGCCGATCTACAAGCTCAGAACGTGTCGCGCTTGTACATGTTCTAGTTTCTGAAGAAAAATAATCAAATCATGTGGATATTGGGATCCACATGGGAACGGCGTGGATCAATGTGGATCTGGTTTGACTCCCCGTTTGACTCCAAATTTGGGCTAAGCTTCAGTCCGAACAGAGGCCCTTTGCTTTACATTACAAAATTGTGTAACACAATGAAAACTCATTCTTCATGGTTTTAAAGAACAAATACCATGTCTTTTTTTTTTTTACATTAAATTCTTTAATATTAATGTTATATTATCATAAAGATCTTAGTGTTTTGCCAATAGGCTATATGCACAGCAGCCATATTGGAACGAAATTGGGCCTTCACAGGTGTTACCAATGATACTAATGAAGGCTCTGTTCCATTTAGTGTAGCACAGTGGTTCTCAAACTTTTTAATTTCAAGGACTCCCATAACTCTGAGAGTGTGCAAATGGAACCAAATGGACCCTTACGGGTCCATTTGGTTCCATTTGTACACTCTCAGAGTTACACACCCATAAGGGGCCATTTGGAACCCCCTCCCTGGACCACACTTTGAGACCAGAATGGAACAGAGCCTTAATTAGTATTATTGGTAACATGTTAAGGAAGTAAGAAGAGGCCCAATTTCTTTCCAATATGGCTGCTGTGCATAGAGCCTATTATTTGGGGGCCCACTTGCAATATCCTCACGGCCCTCTAGTAGACCCTGGCCCACAGGTTGGGAATGGCAGAGCCAGAGGGTTTCTAGTTTGATCAGGCCTTTCTTCCTCATCAACATCTTTTCTGCTAAGATTTTTTTTTAAAAGGTACTAGAAGTGTCCACTGACCTGGGCGTCTGAGATGCAGGATCACACCAGGGCTTTAGGCAGGGACTGGGACCGTAGCAGGTACTGGGAATGGAAGAGGAGCTTGTGTTGGACCGTTGCACTGACCAGCGAGCCACTCTGACACACACACATCCAGGGCAGGCTAGCAGGAGCTTCTTGGAGGGATGGATCAGGTTGCCCTCTTCCTGGTCTAATATGTGTTGCACAACCTGTTGGGAAGTGATGATGACATGAGTTTCTCTCGTCACAGAACGGACGGCAACAGTGCGAAGGGAAAGAAAAGTCCTCTCTTCCCATTCACAATGAACTGAGTGAACATGAAAGGAACACTTTGAGCCCGAGTCATCTCTGTCAAGCAGGGTTATAATAGCTAACAAAATAACAAAAACTAGAATAAAAAAATAAAAAAACATTGTACAGTAGTTAACTGAAATTAAAATAAAAACGAGGCTTTGCAAAAAAAGATAACTACTGTAACTGAAGCCGTATTGCGTGTTTACAAAATTAACTATAGTAACTAATGTCCTTAGTTAGGGTTAATCTGTCAAAAATAGCAGATCTAATGCAAAAATGCTCACAATGCAAATTTTCTGACTTTGTTGAATCTTACGCCCCAGATGAATCCATATTGCAAAAAAAAAAAAAACGTATAACTATCACTATCACTAATATAAATTAAACCAAGTCTTTTGAAAACTTCAAACTGTTCTGGGAACTGAGTCCATAAGTCATTCAAATAGAAATGCTTCTCTGAAACTACTGAATCATTACGCCTCCATACAGTGTAAGTGACCCTCGAGAGACGTCAAACTTCTGAAGAAAGCCATTACAGCAACATTTAGTGGCGATGCAAATGGACGGTAATGTCTTTGGCAGGGACGGGGAGTTGGCAAAAATAGGACGAAATCGATACAGAGGGCCTATATGAGGACCCAGAGTACAATGAAAACAATACTGCTGAGTCTAATTATTGGAAACACCGTCTTTCATCACTGCCTGAAAATGTTGCAGAAGGAAGGAAGGAATTGAGGGAAAGAAGGAACCAGGGCAGCAGAGCTGCCTCCAATTAACCAAAAATATATTTAAACCAACTATTAGAGCCAATAACAGACTTAATCTTGCTAGCGTAGGTTAATCAAATAATCCAGAAGCTTTTATATAATATAATATATATATATTTGTTCTTATATATCCACAAATCGACACAAAAACATTCTGATAATGTTTCTATAATCGACTAAATCAAATAGTCTGATTAACCATTAATCCCTCTCTTCTGTAACTTACAGGCGTTTCTCCCCATTCTGCATCCACCCCTCTTCTGCCTTCATCTATGTATTCTTTCCTCTGCCTGCCTGCCTGCCTGCCTGCCTGCCTGCCTGCCTGCCTGCCTGTCTGTCTGTCTGTCTGTCTGTCTGTCTATCCTTCCCTGTAAACAATGTCATCTTAGGCAACAGATTGGTGGAGGAATAACATGTTCTTTTGTCACACAAACTGTAGGTAAAGGCATTCATGGAGTAGGGTACTAGAATAGCAAATCATAGCAAAAATATTGGAAGAAACAAAATATTTGCGCAATAACATCAAAAGCAGGAAATACAAAAGGAACATTGGCTATTTAGTGTAAAAGGAAAAAAGAATGATTGCAAAATAGTGCATCATTATCAAATCTCACGAAGTGTAGCATTACATTTGATTGCATTTTTATTCCAGTTTAACCCACTTTGTTTATTGTTCTAATTAAATTAGAACACACACACACACACACACACACACACACACACACACACACACACACACACACACACACACACACACACACACACACACACACACACACACACACACACACACACACACACTTAGCTGTCTCAATGGGATGGGTTTCCTGCATGGGGAGTTGGCATGGCTGTTGTCAGATCTAAGCCATCCCTAGAGACGGGACATGTACAAGACTGTATGCACGTCCAGATGGAGAGACAGACCCAGAAAAGAAAGAAAGAGAGACAGACGGGCATTTCCTCGAAGCCATTCTCTTCAACTGGCCTGTTAAACACTGACCTTCTGACCGGCTTTCCAGAAGTGCATTCTTTTAACATGTTGATCGTTACTGAATCATTTTTTCTGGTAATACCAAACAGTTCCAGTCAAAACTGTAGCAGTTAAAAGGTGTTTTTTTGTCTTTTATCCTTATTAGGCTCAAGCATTTCAACTTACTGTGTCATCTTTGACATAAAAGCGCCTCAGTGGGAAATAAACAGCTATAAACACACACAGAACAGGCAGTTTGAAAATGCAGTTGGTGTCTAAACCTTTGGCACTGCGTTGCTTCTCTGGGTCTAATGACTGTTCATTTAAGAGGATTTTCTACTGACTCCAAGGGATTACCCGGTCAAGAGATGGATGTTATGACTAACACTTTCTCACTAGCAGGAATGATTTGTTTATTTAGCACAACTCTATCACACAGGGGAAAAAGGAATATTTCACATCTATTATCTGGATGCTGTGGTTTTTGACACTGCACTCCTTAACCACTTGCCTCTACAGCGACAATAATGAAATCTGTAAGCTATTCTTGTGAGCTTGTAGATCAGCTATTTTTGCCAAATGTTTGCCTGTTATGACATGCCTATTAGGCCCTATTTTATACATTGTCGTATGATGGTGTCACGCCAATCTATGAACTCACAAAGTGTCCTCACATCATGCTGTGAGCTTGCAGATATGCTATTCTTTTATTTTTCTATTTTATTATTTACCTATATTGACATGCTCAAAATAGGGATGTCAGGTTGAAAGTGTGTAATATTGTCTCCCCAGTAGTATTATAGACTATAGTAGCAGCATTGACAGGAACTGGCTAAAGAAAAAGAAAAAGGAAAAACATTACCATCTGCTGCAACTGACCCATACTAAATTAAAGCCCCTTTAAGAGATTTCATCACACAAAACATAACATATGTGTACATAGCAGCAAGCACATGTACAGGCCAATTCAAATATCATTATACTGTATGCCTTGGAAAACAAGAAGCACATATCGCCCAGACATAAGCTAATAGAGTCTTTATTAATGCTGCAAAGCTGGCCTACATCTTCTGTTTATGTTGAACACTTGACCAAGGCCCTAAATAGCACTCATGCTTGGATTATCTACATCTAGATGGCAGAGCTGACGGATAATTAGTGGAGGCCCTTTTTTCCTTCTTCTGGCCTTTACTGGGACACTAAAGCCAGAGTTATACTTGTCAAGACATACCTTTATACTACTGTATATTCCTGGTATAATGAAGTGGTCTTTGTAGGAGACATACAACAAATCAGTACTGTGCAATTTTGTTACTCCACTATATCTCTGACGCAAAAATTGTACTTTTTCTCCACTACAATTGTTTGAAAACTTAGCTTATTATTACAAAACATACCTGAACCAATTAAGCCCTATTTTATACTTTGGCTATTTGAAAATAGCCAAACGACAAGTTCTGAGCTTGTAGATCAGCTATTTTTAAAAGATTTGGACAAATATTCTGCATAATGAGTACTTTTACTTTTGGTACCTTAAGTGTATTTGGATGCCAATACTTTTGAACTTTTACTTTTTGAGGACATTTACTTAGTATTTCTACATTGTGGTATTGGTACTTTTACTTACAAGTAACAAAACAATGTTACTTCTTCCACCACTGCAACAAATCATAGTTGCAAATGACTCTCAGGTATTTGCTTTGAACTGCTACTGAATCATCCTGAAGCTTTGCACTTGTTGCTTCTACAAACTCCCTTATTATTCCAGTTAACAATTCATTGCAGTCGAGCAGAAACCTCTCATCTCCATATTTCATGTTTATATGGGGGGGTTTTCCAGTAAATTAAATTCCCTACTTCATCATGCTACAGTACAGTGTTAAACAAAAGTTGCAAAAATAGCCGATCTACAAGTTCAAACACACCCTTTTTTTTGCTATTTCTTCATTTGAATCCTGAAAAGTAATTTTTTTGGACATATGAGGTTTCCACCCGCATTTAGCTGGAACTTTATCAGGGTACCTCAAGATAAGATCAGTAGAAAAGGTCAGTAATTAATGGATAACATTACATAGATCCTGACTGGAAGGGACTACTATAAACACTGTTAGTTTGTATTGTGCAGTACACACAGTCAAAGTGATGGATGGATCATTACTCTCTGTGTGTGTGTGTGTGTGTGTGTGTGTGTGTGTGTGTGTGTGTGTGTGTGTGTGTGTGTGTGTGTGTGTGTGTGTGTGTGTGTGTGTGTGTGTGTGCGTGTGTGTGTGTGTGGTGACAAAGGAGACTATAGGGATTTTTTTGATGGACATATAGCAGGTGTCATTGCACGCACGCACGCACACACACACACACACACACACACACACACACACACACACACACACACACACACACACACACACACACACACACACACACACACACACACACACACACACACACACACACACACACACACACACACACACACACACACACACACACACACACACACAATAATACTCTAGAACTTTTACACTGTTTTCAGGAGATAATTCTTTGATCCTTCACATTTTCTGATCATTCAGAAGTGGCACACCATGGAGGGTTCATAAAACAACCAAGGCACACGGTAGCAGGGGAACACATCAATTCATCAATTAATTTCACAATTTTTGCACGACAGTTATGTAACAAAGTATTGATTAAGCAAGTGGTTAATCTATTCTTTGATAAATATTTTTTCACCCAAAAAGACAAAGCTCTTGATTATTCAATTAATCCAAAAAGTAATTGATAGAATAATCACTAATAGTGTTAGTTGCAGCCCTGCAAGTGATCAGCCGACAGGGAACAAACACACAGGGAACAAACACACACTTTGAACGTGGTCTTACTTCAGGGAGCTCATTAAGCATACAACAGATGATACCCTCTCTCCTCTAATCTTAGATATGTGTCTCTAAAGGAGGAATGAAGCAGTTCCCTGTAGTGCAGGCAGACAGAGAGAAACATGATTTATTTATAACCACTAACCAGTAAAGACTGAGTCATAGGTTATCAACCTACCTATAAGCTAGAGTACCAGTAAAGGCTAATTCATACAATGTCAAATGACTGCGTCATCCGACAAAAGGCATCGACTGACGCATAACATATTTTCAACTGAAAGCGTCCACCATTTTATCAGTTGAATATACGTCATTTTTGACGTACGACAGGGTCGTTTGATGAAGTATGAATAAGCCTGAAGGCTTCGTTGCCACGAAGCTCAATCAATTCCATCTTCCATATAACTACTTCCCACTTTCTCACATTAAGTTGGGGTACAGGGAGTCATTGTGAATTCACTGTCAATGCCTCGGCCATTCAACTAATTACAGGATAGCTATACAAGTCAGCTGCCACTTATACAGAAATGTATCTCATGTTACACTGTGTCTCTGTACGGTAAATGCTTATGACAGTAAATTATAACAGCATTAGTCAGCTCCCAATGAGCTCTTCTCTTTACATTAAGTAACTGCACCATTGTGAGTGCACACAGCCAACCTACAGTACACAACCTCCTTTCAGTTCAAATGTTTGGATAAGAGCAAAGTCTGGCTCCGCTAATCACTGTAACAATAAAATCATTATAAATGATTTAAATAAGCACAGGGTTCAACCATTTTAAATGTAGGACGTTTAGTGATTTACAACATACTTAACCACTTGAACCCTAAACGTCCTGATTCTGGGGGCGAACATTTGAAAATAGCAGATCTACATGCTTACAACGCATTGTAACACGACTTGTAGATCGGCCAATTTCGGCAAAGAGATTTGGTGTAGAGGGAAATAGAGCCCTGGGGACCCTAATCAACTAAGTATATAGGGCATAGCAGTGGGGACCATTTTGTGGTTCCACTCAAATTCACTCCATTCATTTTTCCCATAGAGATTTCCAAAAATATTGATATCAATTATTTTAAGCCTAGAATCAAACCATCCAGGCTTCTGGTGAATCATGGCCATAAAACGTTTGATTCTGTGAGAAAAAAAATTTAAAAACCGCAAAACAAAAGGATAATATTTATTAAATATAGTACATCATATAATTAAATATTTAAAAAATCTTCTTCACAGAATCGAATGTTTTATGGTCATGATTCACCAGGACCCTGGATGGCTTTGTTCTAGGCTTAAAATAATTGATATAAATATTTTTGGAAATCTCTAAGGGAAAAATGAATGGAGTGAATTTGAGTGGAACCACAAAATAACCACTGCTATGCCCTCTAGGGCTTGTATATGTATAAGTATACAAGTGTATAAGTGGCTAAGCCCTATATACACTGCTCAAAAAAATAAAGGGAACACTTTGTTCCCTTAATTCTTTTGAGTTTTTTCGTTAGCAGTATGTACACAGTTCATGAAAAAACTCAAAAGAATTAAGGGATCAAAGTGTTATTTTTTTGAGCAGTATACGTCTTCTTCGTACAAAAAAATGCAAAAATAGCCGATCTATAAGCTCACATCAATGTTAAAAGGGGTTAACTGGAATATTGCGAGCAAAGGTTATAGCAAACCACTAGTCGTGAAGCAAGTGGTTAGAGACACAATCCTTTCACCAGAATGTCACAGATCTGATCCAAGGAAAATTGAGACAGAAACATCTGCACACCATATAGCTCCCATTTAATCTGCAGACGTAGATCTGCTTTTTTCATCGAACGTTCGCCTGGCCAGTAGCAAGGGCAGTGGTTCTCAACCTGTGGGCCGGGGCCCACCTGTGGGCTGTGAGGATATTTATCCTGTGAGGATACGATATTTGTGAGCGCCCAAATAAATGGCAAAACACTTAAGAATTTGATGATAATATAACATTAATTAATTCACAATCAATTGACTCATCATAAAAATAAACATAAAAGTGCTCTGAAGATGTACTCGGCCCAGTATAAAATATGGATAAAGTGGTTACACGGCTGCATCCCCGGTTTGAATGGGTTAAGTGAAATCCAGGTGGTGCAGGTTAAGAAGTTGACTGTGTATTCATAACAGACATAATATGCCATGACTCTAGCCTTTAGACGCAGAATGAAAATAAATAAATAAATGGACCTACAGACAGTACAGTAGCCCACCCATATCCTTCTGCTCTATGACTCCCCAGCTACAGCCAGAGTACAGCTAATCTACCATTAGGAATGAGTTTGCCATTCACTCCCGCTGCCTGGCCAAGCTAAGCTCTCTGCCTGGCAACAAGCCATTCTGGGCACAGATTAGTGAAACGCACACACGGGCACAGCACAGATCTGCTGAACTTTGAGCTGGAATGTACACACGCAAAAGCGTGCACACACACACACGCACGCACATTAACACATACCTGTACCACACGCTCACACACAGCTGCATAGAAATGAGCCGGACAGCATGTGTGTGTGTGTGTGTGTGTGTGTGTGTGTGTGTGTGTGTGTGTGTGTGTGTGTGTGTGTGTGTGTGTGTGTGTGTGTGTGTGTGTGTGTTCGAGGATGGGCCACAAGCGCACGCACGCACACACAGTACTGTATCGCCACTTCCAATTCTACACCACCCGGAATCGGCATGCCCTCTTCCCTTTGATGTCTCTGACCCCCCTCTGTCTCTGTCCTAAAATTCCTTCTCCCCTCTCTACCCCTCTGACACACACACACACACACACACACACACACACACACACACACACACACACAGATGCCAATGATAAAGCAGCGAGGGGGGACAACATTTCACTCTTGGGTATTTTTATACATGTACTGTATCCCACACACACACACACACACGCACCTCTCCATTGACCCTTCAGTATTTGAAGGCAGAGGTCATATGACACAACATAACACAGCTGTTTCTGACGTGAGCAGTTTTGTGTAAAACTTGTACGTTATGTATACTGTATGTGTGTGTGTGTGTGTGTGTGTGTGTGTGTGTGTGTGTGTGTGTGTGTGTGTGTGTGTGTGTGTGTGTGTATGTGTATGTGTGTGTGTGTGTGTGTGTGTGTGTGTGTGTCATATGCACACATATAGGTACACTATCAAATGTACACACAAACAAAATAATAAAAAGTTCACAAACACACACATTGAAAACACCAGTCAACACATTCTCCTAATGCGACCATCATTCAAGGAAAAGAAAGACGAAGCGTTTCTGCAGCACTCAGTCTGGTCTACTTTTAGAAGCACCATGGTGGGTGGGGGCTGAGTTGGGCTGACCCAGGGTCAGTCGGGGTCAAACAGGGGACCAGAGTCAGGAGAACTGTGTCTCTGCGAACTCTGAGCTGAGGTCAGACGTCTCTGACTCTGTGCTCACAGGGCAGGTTAAGTAACTATCGTAAACATTCATGCATTCTGAGCTCACTGCCCCAAATACACTGTTTTGATTGGAATTGACCACTTTCAACCTGGCATCTCTATTTTAGGCAAGTCATTATTATAGGAGACATTTTTCGGGTCTCTCAAAACACAAATTCTTAAACTTCTCCAAAATGTCCAGTTTCCAAAATCTCAAGATCACTTATTTTTCACCCTTTTAGAAAATATCTGCATATTAAATCTATTACATTTTATATCCAAAGTCCAATTTCGATGACTTACTTCCTGTCAAACAAAAACATCAAGTAGTATTGAAGCAGCAGGTACTAACCAATTTTAACCAATAATATCTTGTCAATCGATCTTCCACACCAGGCTATGATTCATTTTGTCGAGATGACACTAGAGTGCGGTGCTGCATGTTGAATGTAAACAAACATGGCTGCTGCACAAATCATCTCTTTTTATAACTAAACACTACAACAGAAACTTGATTCAGAAGTGCCTTGTTTGATTTTTTTCTTTTTACTTTGATCCGGCATGATGATGGTACTCGGCAACCCCAAAATGAGGGGCTCATAGTCGGATAAAAGGTGCGCATACAGCCAGTGTCTGGAGGTTGGAAACCCTGGCGCTGTTCAACCCCGCCCCCATTGCTGTGATTTGCTGAGATGCACGCAGCTCTGGTTTCACTAGGAAATACAACACGATACGGAAATGTCATCTTTGAGTGGTTAAAGAGCTTTCTTTATAATAGATGTGTAAAATATTTCATTACGGGGCCAGAGCTCTGCTCTGGAACCGTATTGTTATTGGCAGTATTCTGTCTCTTCTTCTTCTGCCACTTTTCGCAGTTCTGGCTGAACCGTGCAGTCGCTTTTTACGAAACTCGGCCATATGGTAGATGGTCATGAAAAACGATCAAAAAATAATTCTCACAATCTTTTGTCAAAAGGTGGCGCTATAGCACTCAATTGAAAATGCCAACTTTGAACAGGTACAACTCATGCCCTGTTTGACCTAGAGCCATGAAACTTGGATACACATATGCGTCTCCTCATGCTGAACAACTTTCACCCTCTGACTTTTGACCTCTGACCTTTAGATCTCCCACCATTTTGAATTATATGAAAAACAGTCATTGGCTCCTAACTTCTGCATTATTTCACTTATGGAAAATCCGTTGGAAATTTTTGTAGGCAGAGGTCAAAAGTTCAAGTGTGAAACGTTTCGTGCAGATTGCTCAAAAATCCCAGGAGGAGATACTGTAGATTTTAACTATTACAGTTTTATGAACATTATTCATCTGTTCCTAAAACATACATGCAGACTCACATTTCTTTGAAACTTTGCAGAAATGTACAGGGTCATTCCAAATATCACTGAAACCAATCTTACTCCAATTGGCCAAAAGGGGGCGCTATAGCAATTTTTTGAAAAGGCAGACTTTAAACAGGCATAAGTCATGCCTCGTTTGGCCGAAAGTCGTGAAACTTGCTTACACATGTGCCTTGACTCATGAGGAACACACGTATCGATTTGACCATTAAGCTCCGCCCTTAGATTTTCCGCAATTTTGAGCAGTTTGAAAAATACTTGTTTTTGCCAGTTCTGGCTTAACCGTGCATACGCTTTTTACGAAACTCGGCCATATGGTAGATGCTCATGAAAAACTACCAAGAAATAATTCTCACACTCATTCGTCAAAGGGTGGCGCTATAGCACTCAATTGAAAGTGCCAACTTTGAACAAGTACAACTCATGCCCTGTTTGACCTACAACCATGAAACTTCGATACACACATGCGTCTCTTCATGCCCGACAACTTTCGTGGTCTGACTTTTGACCTCTGACCTTTAGATCGCCCACCATTTTGAATTATATGAAAAACAGCCATTGGCTCATAACTTCTGCATTTTTTCACTTATGGAAAATCCGTTGGAATTTTTTGTAGGCAGAGGTCCAAAGTTCAAGTGTTAAACGTTTCGTGCAGATTGCTCAAAAATCCCAGGAGGAGATAGATTTTAACTATTACAGTTTTATGAAAATTATTCATCTGTGCCTAAAACATACATGCAGACTCACATTTCTTTGAAACTTTGCAGAAATGTACAGGGTCATTCCAAATATCACTGAAACCAATCTTACTCCAATTGGCCAAAAGGGGGCGCTATAGCAATTTTTTGAAAAGGCAGACTTTAAACAGGCATAAGTCATGCCTCGTTTGGCCGAAAGTCGTGAAACTTGCTTACACATGTGCCTTGACTCATGAGGAACACATCTATCGCTTTGACCAGTAAGCTCCGCCCGTAGATTGTCTGCAATTTTGAGCAGTTTGAAAAACACTTAAACCCAGGATTTTTCAGCTATTTGCGTGAAACTGTATCATCTGTGTAATCTCCTTTTTCATAGTTCCTTGTCTGTTGGTCCAATGGCGTCTCCCTTAAATGAGTGCCTCACAATCTCAAGGTCGCCAGTTCAAGCCTCACTTGATGCAGACTTAATTTAAGTTGAATTGCAAACAACATGACTGTATCAATGAATACATGTGCAAATGGTAAAGATAACCTGAAATGCTTATTTGAGAGTACGATTTCTCAATGTATGACATACTTCATTCTGAAAATAGCCGATCTACAATCTCAAAACTTTTCAGATAGCAACGTGTTTCTGAGCTTGTAGATCGGCTGCTTTCACTGTTTTCGGTAGCGAGGAGACATACAATTTCTCTATTGGTAAATGGTTTGTGAACGAGTGATCTTAGTGTTGGCTTGGTTCATGACAGAAGGCAAGAGTTTATGATCTTCAACAGACAACATCAGCCTGGACAAAGCTATAGCACTATAGGTAGTGTTGCAGCCTATTAGCCTATCATGGGGCGGCCATAGCTGGGTGGTTAGTGAGCACGCCTAGGGAACCAGAGGCCCTGGTTGCCCCAGGTTCGATTCCAGGCCATCCCAGCATATGCGTCGATGAAATGAAATTTGTCCCTGAGCAAGACTCTTAACCCCTAATTGCTCACAGGTTCTCATTGGAAACAAGACCACAAGGACTTTCATGAACGACCTGTTAAAAGGAATTATCCTTATCCTAGTCCGAAGGTTGAGAGTTCGATTCCTGTTAAGGGCAATAGGTTGAGATGTCCAATCTATCCATTCTGTTTCCATCTCTCTCTCTCTCTCTCTCTCTCTCTCTCTCTCTCTCTCTCTCTCTCTCTCTCTCTCTCTCTCTCTCTCTCTCTCTCTCTCTCTCTCTCTCTCTCTCTCTCTCTCTCTCTCTCTCTCTCTCTCTCTCTCTCTCTCTCTCTCTCTCTCTCTCTCTCTCTCTCTCTCTCTCTCTCTCTCTCTCTCTCTCTCTCTCTCTCTCTCGTTTCCATGTCTGTCTCTCTCTCACTGGCCCCGTATTATCGCTGCTTGCAGCTATATTTCATTTTAGTTTTACTACATAAATAAACCAGAAGAAATATCCCTAATACTATTTATACATAAAACATATCCCATCTTCATTTTAGTTCACAACAGAAATGTAGCAGATGAAATATCCCTCTTACTATATATATAAAATATAACTTGGCTTCTCTTCTTAGCCACAGAAGCATAACATTAGTTGTAACTGCATAAGAACTTCTCACGCCCTTTTAATGGCGTATGAAATGTCTGCTGTAGTTAGGTCTAAATCAGAGTTACCTTTCACAATTGTTTTAAAGAGTCAAGCTAAACCTCTGATTAATCGAAGTCTCATTTTTCTCCAACATTACCGTTTAAAAAGGAAAGTAGAACAGATATGCTCACAAAGCCTGGGGTAAAAATGTGAGCCAAATGGCACACAATCTCTTTGGCAAAGAGATCAAACTGATGGTAAGCCAAAACAGCTGAATACATTTCCAATATTAAATTTACCAAATACTTTGT